>NW_026615960.1:0-33405 GCF_000801105.2 Raphanus sativus
TATATCATATGAAAATAGATACTTATATTTGATATTTGCATTGAAAATATATCGAAAAATTAATATTTTAATTTTGAAATCTTCATTATTATTTTCAAAATGATTGTAAATTAGTGAAACCACTAAACATCTCACATTACAAAACAATTTGTTGGTGTAAAATTTTGTTATACAAATATGCAAATAATCGTAAAATCATATAAGTAGAAACTTCATTTTATAAATATCCATATTAAAAGTATACTATATATCTATGTTAATATCATTTAAATTTAATTATACATCATATATATACATAAAACTGATTGTTTTGATATATTTACCCTAAAAGGATTGCAAACAAACAAGAGTGATCGTTTGATTTATATGCGCACGCCAATTTATTACATAATAATAACAAATTTCTTAGATATTTAATATATAATTATTATTTTATTATTTCATAATATTCTGAAAAACATAAAATAAGTAATAAATATAAAATATATATTACACACAAGACACATATCTTAACCTAAGTATGTATCTTTTTAAAAAATTTAAATCTTAAACATTTCTAAATCTCAGGTCAAAAAGAACAAAATGAGAATAAATTCCAAAATCAATATTTATATTGAGCAATAACCAAAATGAAAAATGACATAAAAGAGAAAATATTGAAGATATGTAGGATTGATACGTGAACGTACACTTCTTATAAACATAATTAACTTTTAAATTGCTAAATCAAAATATAAAACCGAGGTGATATAATTTCATTGTAACCAAATAGTAGACCTGGAATTCTTCGGCATAAACGTTAAGTTGTTATGCAATAATTGATTTTTTGACCTAAAATATTTTTTAAAATGGGATCAGCTCATCAGTAAAAAAATTATGTAACTAACAAAAGAAATTTTAAAGAAATATTTAAGGGCCAAAAATATTATACGATCAATAATATATATATTTTAATATAATATTTTTTAAATAATTTTCGTATTGTGAATGTCTTATTATAGTTTATTTTAAATGGCAAAGAATTAAATAATTATGGAAACTAACCGATGAAATTTTTCTTTTTAAAAACTTTGTTTTCTGAATTAGATTCCATAATAAAGTGATTTATAGCAAAGGGAAATCGAGTTTGTATTCGACCAGAAAAAGCAAACTGAGTTGGCTAAGGAATTAGACATAAATCTAAATAGTCCCATCTTTTCACACTCTCTCCTCTCCTTAGAGAGAGAAAATTCTCTCTATTGTCCTTGTTAACAAAATTACATCTTTCACAAGGAATAGAGAGAAAGAGAGAGATTTTGTTTTGTAATATATTCGATCCGATGGATCGATTTTTTTGTTTCGCTTTGGCGATCCTCTAGTTTCGCTTGGCGATTTTACTCTTTCGCTTAGGCGATTTTGTGTTGCTTTCAAACTCAAATCGAATCTGTTCTTCAAGTTCTATCATTACTTTTTTCGATTTTGGTTTGAATTTTAATAAAGTTTAATCTTTTCCTTCGACTCTCCTCTAAAACTACAATACCGGCTGTCTCTTTTGATCATCTTCTGTTCTTTTGGTTATGCTCAATTTCTATTTCCAGATGAAGTCAATCTTTGCCATTAAAGTTACTCTGGGCAGAGTATTCAGAAGGAATAGAATATTAGAGTTTTGCATATTAGTTTCTTTGGTTTGAATCAGTTCAAGAAGAGTCAAAGCTTGATTGTGTTTCAAGTGTTTTGACAACGACTGTTTTCAAATCTTCTGAAACTATTTGGAGATCATGACATCCAAGGAAGAGATTGAAGATCGATTGAAGATAGAGGCGCGCAGGAGAGTGAAGTATGGAACTTGGGCTTCGAGGATCCAAGCATGCGGCAGAGCATACGGCGGAGAAGCTCCCACGGTGACCAGAGAAGTTGTAATTGCATGAGAGACACGTGGCGAATCATGCTTTGCAAAGCAGCTTGAATTAGGGCACGTGGTGATGATGCAGACAGACTTTGCCGACCTAAAACTGGGCTTAATTTCATATTATTTATGTTGTATCTTGTTTTGGGCCTCGTATTTTCTTAAAGCCTGATCCATGTAACTTTCGCCCATTGGGCAAGTCAATGAAACGTCGACAAAAAAAAAAAGACATAAATCTAATTAAACCGGACCAGATCGGTCCTTTTCTCGCTGGCATAACCCACACCTGTTTTGTTAACAGATCAATCTCTCTCTCTCTCTCTCTCTCTCTCTCTCTCTCTCTCTCTCTTCTTTCACTGAACAGTCTCACGAGCAAAGCGAAAGACCGTTGCTTAATTAATGTCACTCTCTTCCTCTTCATCATCATCCTCGTCTTCTCAGAAGACATGGATTGTACACGGAATCTTAGCCGGAACAGCGATCGCAGCAGCGATTGGCGCACGTGCCTATCTGAGTGGATCCAGGAAATTCCGGAGCCGGGTCGTCGGGATCATCCCCGCCCGTTACGCTTCCTCTCGATTCGAGGGCAAGCCTCTCGTGAAAATCCTCGGCAAACCCATGATCCAGGTTCCTCCTTAGTCTATTATATACATAATGTATAACTCTCAGCTTCTTCGTGCTTATGTGTTGGATCTATGTTGGATTAGAGAACTTGGGAGAGATCGAAGTTAGCTTCTACACTTGATCACGTTGGTAATGTGGCTCCCATCTCTACTCTTTATGACTCTATACATAGCAAAGTTGTGTACGATGTTAACTTGCTTGACTTTCATTAATTGGCATGCTTTTAGTTGGAACCTACCTTTAGTTTTGTCGGTAACCTGTGACTGTTGAGATTACAGGATGTCTGGTTTCTTGTTTTCATAGTTAGCTTCTACGCTTGATCACGTTAGTAATGTGGCTCAGATCTCTTAATGTGTGTACTTTCATAGTTAGCTTCTGTTTTCGGTTTCGGGTAATTCGGTTCAGCCACAATCTCACCGAAGTAAACCATAAAAGTCGGTTTGGTTTGGTTTGGTTTGGTCCTTTTCTAATTTTATTTTCGAAACTGACTAATTTTTTTGTTTCGGTCAGATTTCGTATCATTTCTAAAAAAAACTTGGACATTTACAGTTAAATTCAGTTATTTAGGTTAAATTGGGTTTTCTGTTTGTTTGGTTAATTTGGTTAATTACGGATAATTTGGTTATTTATTTTGAATAAAAAATCAACTGAACCGAACCGAATTTTCAAAATTCCACCGAACTCAGAACGGT
The DNA here is from genome assembly GCF_000801105.2 of Raphanus sativus. Taxonomy (NCBI): domain Eukaryota; kingdom Viridiplantae; phylum Streptophyta; class Magnoliopsida; order Brassicales; family Brassicaceae; genus Raphanus; species Raphanus sativus. The sequence goes on from NW_026615960.1 coordinate 3,202, forward strand.
AACTTAACTCAAAACCGAAGGTTCGGTTCAGACAAAATCCACAGGCCTAGAACTTGGAAGTCCTGTTCTTTAAGTTGTGACTGTTGAGATTAAAGTTGTCTGTTTTGTTGTATCGTTTGACTTCTCAGTTGTAGCAACGGATGATGAAAGGATTGCGGATTGCTGTCGTGGGTTTGGTGCTGATGTCATCATGACTTCAGAGTCTTGCAGAAACGGTCTCTATACAAATTTCTTCAACCCCCTGTTTAGTTTTGCTTTCTTGTCTCAAAAACTCTATATCATTTGGTGGATCCGTAGGTACTGAGCGGTGCAATGAAGCGCTAGAAAAGCTGGAGAAGAAGTATGATGTGGTTGTTAACATTCAAGGAGATGAACCACTCATTGAGCCTGAGATTATAGACGGTGTTGTCAAAGCACTTCAGGTTCTGCTTTAGTTTGGATTATATCTTTCATCTTAATATATTCTGTTGGGCTGTCTTCAGACTTTAGAAGCTGTTGAATAGTGTTCCTATGGTTGTGATTTTCAGTTAGCACCTGATGCAGTGTTTAGCACAGCCGTGACTTCATTGAAACCAGAAGACGGACTTGATCCTAACCGAGTCAAGTGTGTGGTAGACAACCGTGGCTACGCTATCTATTTTTCCCGGGGTTTGATTCCTTATAACAAGTAATATCTCTGTCTTCTGTGTATTGATAAAATAAATTATGTTATTATATATTTGCCTATATGCTCAGGTTGTAATCACTTATGTTTTGTGCGCTTTAGGAGTGGTAAAGTCAATCCAGACTTCCCTTACATGCTTCATCTTGGAATACAGGTACTGAGCAGCTAGCTTCTCTTCTTATTATATATAGTTTCACTTGTGTATTATGATCTAATTAATCTCGGCTATGTTTGCTTTCCTTGTTCTTAGAGCTTTGATTCGAAGTTTCTCAAAGTATACTCGGAGCTTCAACCAACACCATTGCAGCTAGAAGAGGATCTAGAGCAGCTTAAAGTCCTTGAAAATGGCTACAAAATGAAGGTAACATAACCCTTTCCCACTATTTTGATAAATTCTTTTAACCTAAAATGTTGATTTTTCACAGGTTATAAAGGTGGATCATGAAGCTCATGGAGTTGATACACCTGATGATGTCGAAAAAATTGAATCTTTAATGCGGGAAAGAAACCTCCTCTAGACCACATAATACAGAGATCTTGCTTTCAAACTTTATAATTGGATCGCCTTTCCTTGTTTTACTCAGTGACTTATCAATGAAATTTAGGGACTTCCAGTAGATATTATATACTTTGTAATTCAATTCAATTCTTTGCACACTTGTTAACTTGTGCCTATTTTTTTGTAATTTTATGTGGTAGGACTTGTGCTTGGTAAAGCCAAGAAAACATAAGGATTAAGGAGTGAATATATGAATTAACCATATGAATATAATCATCGACTAGAAGAACGAGATAAATGCTTCGAAGAGCTATTTCCACTGTATGAGAAAGATTTGAGATCTTATAGCATTATCGACTTAACCATTTGTCGCATGGAATGAGACCCACATACTAATGAACGGATGTGGGAGATCTATTAGCCGTAAGTGGTCAGGATGCTACAAATGATATCATAGTTTAATTTGTCGTGGTGTGCAACCAAGACGTACCATTTCTATTTTAACATATTGTATATATAATTTGATAGCTTAGAGAAATTAATAAATAAAATAACCATCCCTTTAAAATTAGTATTTTGAAATATGTGTTGTATTTTATTATACAAATAAAATATTCTTATAATATTTATAAAATACATCTCGTTTGTTAACATCCATTGACTTTTATTAAAAGTAGGATATATCACGAAATGCACGTTAGAAGTATTGATAATCTATAATATAATGCCACAGTTGAGACTCTCCCTGCGCGCCACGTCAGCATCTTTTCGCGGGTGGGCATTTTTTTCTCTTTTGGGCTTTTAATTGAAACACATACCCAGGTTTGACCCATATCTTCTTCTCAACTTCTCGACGTATCATTATTGGCTGCCATTGCCGCCGTTCTCTACTCCACGTTCATCTCCTCCACCGCGGAAGATCCGCCCAGTCTGTTGTCGGTCGACTCATACGATTCTGGGATTCCAGGAACATTAGCAAGAATGGAGAGTTCATGGGCATCACCATTCTCCTCCTTGATGAACTGGTGATGATTGTTTCTTACTTATTTTTAATCACTTATTTTCTATGTTCATACATGAAGCGTCTCTTCATGTTTTTTGGTTCTGTCGTCGATCAAGCTTCCATGTACTCATCATCAAAACATCTGTAACTCTTCGTCCTCATCTTTCCTTCAGATCTAAGAAGGCTCTGCATATTGATTTTGTCGGCTCCAGGTTCAATCCCTAATACCTTTTAAGAATCGTTTGACTGGCATCATTAGTACCCAAAGTCTCGGTAAATCCGACGGTTTCGTTTCCATGTTTTGCTTAATTCTATTCTTATTATTTTATAAAATATGCAGATTCTTAAAAAAAGAAACAAACATCAATCCTTCGGACGACTCACTGCATCTCCTCCTTTGCGAGTGGCTCCAGGTCTCCTCATATGCCTCATTGTCCTATGCGAGTCCTCTGTCGCCGGCTAAGGTGGTTAAGCCTCTTGGCTCTGAGGTATTTTATTGCAGATCTACTTCTCTTAGTTTTGTGATTGCGTTTTTGTTTATAATTTTTATTTAATTCTCTCTTGCGTTTTCATGTTTGTTCCGATTGAATCTGATTAACTTTGATCATCAATCATGTGTTTGGGATCTATACGATTTTGATTTAATTTATATGACATTCTTATGGAATGTGTGGTTAATGTTCTCGCAGATTCTTGGTACTGTTATGTCTTCAAAGATGTGGGAAATTGCTTAGGATTATGCTCGATCATGTGTTCTTAATCATAGCGTCCAGCCTCATGGATATCAGAAGGAAACTGCTGTGGTCTTCAATGTGGTAGCTCAAGTGCTTGGACTGCTTGTGGATTTTCAGTATATTCCTGCTGAGAAGTTATCTGAGATTTCAGGTTCAAGCCAAGGACATGGTAATTGCTGCACTGAGTCACCTCAATGAGTCTTCCATGACGAGGACCTTTCTCAACGTCTCGTCTTCTCAAAGCAATGTTGGGATTGATTACTCCGGTTTGAGTTTGACCAGTATGGACGGTTATGGTTTAAGGTCAAACCTTCACAACACAGCAGAATGCAGTGGCCATGTTGACATGGAAGTTACTCCACAAGGTCTATATGAAGACTCCAAGCTCTGGAACTGCTTTCAGATTCTTGGCTTGGATGAACCTTAATCTGATTTGAACTGAAGTTTGCAACAAATTTGCTAATGAGTGATATTGTTGCTTTCTTGAACAATTACTTCTAGGTTGCACGGGTACGTCAATCTATAGCCGTCTCGCGTACCGGGTTCGGCGGGGGGACGGGTACGTCCCGGGTAAACGTCCCCGACACGTGCAAGATGACCTTACTTCTTTAAGAATTAGCTGAGCTGATGTCTGTAATCAAAGATGAAACCATTAGCAGAAAGAGTGGTAAACAGGTCAGTTTTACCTAATTTCAATTTAGAGATATCGTCTTTTTCGTTTTTGATCATTGTTATTTATTTTTCCAGATATTATTGGAGCTCTTGCTCAAATATGAAACTGCCCAAATCATAAAAGCAAAAGACTTTAGACAAGTATGTATATGCTATTCAAAGAAGTACATAGTTTTTTCCGAGCCATTTTGAAGGTTCATTGAGAATATATGTTGTACGAGAGAGGCATGTGTCTTCTTATGCTCATCTCTTTATTAAGCAAAAAAAATCTGAAATTAGGCGTACAATCATTATTTAAAATAAACATCCAACAATGTTAAATACTCTAATACACAATATATACACAACACCAACCACTATACAAATATTTGAAAATCAGTAACCACGACAGAACGCTAACTACACAAATAAAACATCACATATATACATAAAGGTAAAACAACAACTACATCTATAACCCCGCGCTTGCGCGGGGGCAGAGCCCCTAGTTAAAAGAATACGACAGCTAAGGGAGGAAGGAAGAAAATAGATGCGTTGATTGGTCAACAATTTAATTGTGAAGTCATTATAACTTTTTGAAGCTTATAAAACGAGACAACCGAGGCTTTAGAATGAGACAGATTACAGATCATAAATAAGACAAGAGAAAGAGACTCTGAGAAAATCGATATTAGATGGAGAAAAGGAGTTTGTATGGTTTGGTAGTAATGCTAATGTACTTGGTGGGTGGTGGCTATAGTCAAGGTAAAACTAATTAACCCTATCACAAACTCTCATAGATTAATTATAATCAATTGTCATTTTGGTTTAACATCCAGTGATTGGATGTATATATGTACGTAGGGATAGTGAAACGGATACGTGACAAAGCTGAATGGGAAGCAATCCTGGCCGATGCCGATCATTACATAGGGCTTATAGTAACGTCCCCCCTTTGCGGTGCTCCATGTGCTATATTGAACGACCAAGTGGTTCAAATTGTCGATTCATTAAACTCACTCGGCGTCCGGATTGAGTTCTTTATAGCTAACATTTGGGAGACTGCTATCTTATCAGAGTGGTTAGTCGAATTTGTACCAACCGTCATAATTTTGAGACATGGAGACGTAATAGTTCGCTACGAAGACCTTCTGGACTGGGGTAAATTTTATGATCTATTATTCGGCTCAGGTATATTCAGCCCCGCCCCATCCCCCTCTGAAGTCGAATTTCCACTGCCTCCTCAATCCGGCTTGTAAATTACAGTCCTGTCTTGATTTAGTAACGTCACTTTATGTGTACTATACTGTATTTGCTGCTTCCACTTTATTTAATAGGTTAATAAAATTGGTGATATATATATATATATATGCGTGTGTGTGTGTATATGTGATCATATTATATTTGGTGTGTTAAATCATGCATTATTATAAATCGTCATTAAAAAGTCTACAGATGCTTGACAGCATAGGAGAAATTATTTATAATGAGAGAATTAAGTGTTTAGATCATAGGATTGTTAGAAAGAACTTCTACAATCCAGATACTTATGTATACATGAGTGATGCATAAAGATGATAAATTTGATAACAGAATTGATCAAACCGGCATATATTTGTCAATACAGCGGGGTAACCTTTTAGATGATTTCCAGTGAGTTTCATCTCTTCCATCCTGTGCACGTATCATAGTTCCAGAAAACGGAACTCGGTAATGGAGCAAGAATTGAACAAGATAGCCAAAGATGTGACTAGATCTATTAACTCACTTGTCATTTTTATAAAACTAAAATTTGAAAAGTTAATTCGAGATATTATCAGCATTGTCTTACAAATTCACAGACAGTCCACACAGAGAGTTAACCATCCATAGGTCAAAGGTCTTTATGATGATGGGAAAAAAAAGAAAATAAACACAAATATACCAATCAATAGTAAGTGCCATATGTAGCAAAGTTCAACTCTAAAATGAAAGTTTTGAATTGAATTTGCAACAATTTAACATACGCAATATTTTATTACCCAAATAACATATGCAGTCAAAGTATCAAACAATCCTGTAATGACCAAAACCATAAAAAGCTAGTCTCACCAAACACTCAGTCATAAAATCAGAATATATAACCGGCTCATGAATGAACCAGTTATTACATCCAATCCGGTTTCATAACTAGTTCACGGTCTAACCTGGTCCAACCAACTGGTTGGTCCGGATTTAAATACGCTGATTAAAATATTAAGAAAAAGTAAATAAAAATGGTAGTAAGCTTGACTTGAGGAGAAACAAAGACGGAAGGAAATGGCTGGGAAGAATATTTTAGAGTGCACATGCTTCTTCTTCTATGTGCAACTCTTCCTCCAACGTACTTACATATCTTGTATTTTTCTGTCTTTATTGGTCCATTAAATCATTAAATTTACTTTATCTTACATAACTCTCATCTCATTCTATATTTCATTTATACAACAAATATTTGTGTACCAGTAGGCACAAAACATATACATTTTGTGTAAATATGAGATGATTCTTTCGCCTCAACATGCATCAGCTCTGTTAAACTCCATGGGAGATCTTCTAGTCTTAGTTGTTGCTGGGGCTGCAGATGCTCTCTTCCCTTTGAAATCCCTCAAAAGTTCTGGCTTCTAAACTAATCAATTCTGTTTAATAACTCTTATTATTGCAGACTGATACCTAAACTACCAAACTCCTAAAAATATCTAAAAGAAAAGAGCTTTGATGAAACTATGCTATGTTACATTGATAGGAACAAACCAAAAGGGCAGTAGTCAGAAAAGGGTTTAGATAATCATCAAATACATATGCATACAGATAGAGAAAAGTACAATAAGAAACAGATCCTAAACAAAGAGCACTCCTAGCAGTCTTCTTAACCAAACACAAGACTCTCTCGCAAAGCGGTAAAAAAAAGATCTATTCCTTGGCGGATTTGTTGATGAGAGACTTGTGGATGTGAGGGATGACACCACCACCAGCTATAGTTCCTTTGATAAGAGTATCAAGCTCTTCATCTCCACGAATCGCAAGCTGCAAGTGCCTGGGGGAGATACGTTTCACCTTGAGGTCCTTGCTCGCGTTACCAGCCAACTCCAAGACTTCTGCGGTCAGATACTCAAGTATCGCCGCTGTGTAAACAGCTGCAGTTGCTCCGACTCTTCCGTGAGCAGTGGATCTAGTCTTCAACAGCCGATGCACCCTTCCTACAGGGAACTGCACAAAAGAACACACAACAGAGGTAACAAGATCAAGCTACAAAGTCAAACAGTTTCAGAAACCCACTAACGAATTGTTCAAGAAAACACACCAGTGATGAATCAAGATCATCTCTTTGTCACTCGGATACATCAACATCTTAGCTCAGAATCTCGTATCTACTAATAAGATACGATTCACAAAGGAAACTACTTTGATCTAGAGAGAGAGAGAGAGAGAGAGAGATACTTGAAGACCAGCTCGAGCGGAACGGGTGATGGGTTGTTTCTTCTTGTCCTTGTCTTTCTCGTTACCGCTGGGTTTCCCCATAATCAGACCCTTTGCTCCTTTACCCGACATTTTCCCGCCAAAAGCTTCACACTTTGCGCTGAGAGAGAGAGAGAGCAGGTAGATCGCAAAAGAGGAGACGAGGAGTCGATAGATGTTCCCAGAGAGAGAGAGAAAAGAGAGAGAGAGATTAGTTGACGATTTTACCCAGATAAAAATCCCAGGCCCAGTTAAACGTTACGTCAAATTAATATCATAAATTGTCTATGCAATTGACGAGCCCCTCAACATGAGCTCTTATCATAAGCCCAAATGTAATTCAATTTTAATATATTAGATTTAAATAGATTTCAAGAAAAAATCAAACGACCAAATATTTATTTTAAAAATTCTATCAACCAAAGAAATTTCAAAAAATATAAAACTCTTAAGAATTGGTTTACTAATAACTCCCTAAGACTTCGAACTAGTAGCTCAGAACTTCGTCCACCGACATATGAGTAGAGAGGCAATGTGTCTTCGATGTGCAGCAGGGACAGAGTCAGTCAATCACGTTTTATTTCGGTGTTACGCGCGCTTGATCTGGGCAATGTCTCCAATCCCATCTCCTCCAGCAGGTATCACTAGCGATTCCCTTTTCTCTAACCTCTACCATGTACTCAGTGTTAAAAAGAAATATCCCAAAGATGAAGTACCAGTAGAGTTAGTACCCTGAATATTGTGGAGATTATGGAAAAACAGAAATGAGTTTCAGTTTAAGGGTAGGGATTATGATGTGATCAGCACACTAAACAAGGCTAAAGAAGACGCAGAGGAGTGGAAGAGGGGAAACGAGGTTGAATTGAGAGAGGTCAAACAGAGTGGTCCAAGTCGCCACTGCCAGAAATGGAAACCTCCACCAGCAACATGGCTAAAATGTAACTCCGACGGATCTTGGCAAAAAGACAGAGATCATAGTGGAGTAGGCTGGGTGTGTAGAGACCAAAATGGTAGTGTGGTGTGGGCAGGAGCAAAGGCTGTTCAGCATATGGGCACTGCAATAGAGTGTGAAGCGGAAGCAATCAGATGGGCAGTAGCAACTCTGTCTGGATTTGGTTATAGGAAAGTTATTGTGGAGACAGACTCCCTGGTTCTTTGTAAAATGATCAGAGGAGAAGAAGAGATATGGCCAGTCCTAAAACCAATCGTACAGAGCATCCTTTATATTAGGGGTGGGCGCAAGGCGAGTACTTGCATTTTTACATATATTTGATACTCGCCTTGCCTTGAACGAGTAATGAATTTTTAGACTTGGTACTTGCCTTGTCGGAAACGAGTACTTGTTATATCGAGTACTTGTCGCAAAACATGTAACTTGCAAGTTACTTGCCTTACTCGATTACTTACTAGTAGGGCTGAGCATATGACAAGTATCCGAGATTTTTGCCATACTTATAAGCCGACTTGCTTTCTTCGGATAGTAAAAAATTGCCTTATATTTGTATTTGCTAATACCAAATCCTTAATTAAGCGAGTATACGTCTATATATGAGATACTTGCGAGTAACTTTCTGTACCTATACTTGCTCACTTAACTTAAAATTTTTGTATTCGAACCTTTAAAATATAAATTATGTTTCAATGATTTTATGGTTAGGTGATTGTCTATATTTATACTAAATTTTTTTCTGATTCTTATGCTACACCAATGTAAGATAATATAGCGTAAAATTTGAAAAAAAAAGAAAATTATTTAATCCCACATGTTTGATATTAAATAAATATTAAAGTAGATGAAATAATAATGTAAATGTTAATATATTTTGAAAATCAAGTAGCGGGTCGAAACGAGTCAAATACCTAAAATAATTTTAAGCCTTGTTACTTGATTTGCACTTGCAAGTATTTAAAATTCTTAACTTGTTACTTGCCTTGATTAAAACGAGTACTTGTATTTACGGGGCAAGTACGGAGCGGGTAACGAATTTAAGGCGGGTAACGGGTATTTGTGCCCAGCCCTACTTTATATGCTGGAAGTGAGGCAAGAGTATCATGTGGAGTATTATCTAAGAGAGGGCAATAAGGTGGCTGACAGAATAGCAAAAGAGTCTTCTTCTTTTATGAACTATGTTCCTAAGTTATATTCTGTAACACCAATGTGGTTGAAAAGTACTGTAGAGGCTGATATGCCTATGGAGTTTGTTTCAATTGGTTAATGAAAAGTATGAGTTTGAGTTAAAAAAAAAATAATAATAACTCCCTAAGACTGTAAACAAAAATATGACACAAGAAGTTATCTCATGAAACATCGTCCCCACTTCATCAAATTCTAATAGCCAAAAGGATCTCAAATTTTATGGAAAAGGATTAGTCTTTGGAGCCGCAATGTTCATACAATAGTACAAGTTACTCAAAACTCCTCCGACCAAAGAAATCGAAAATCCAACTGAACTAAATTAACATATGAGTGAGAAGCTGACGGATCTAAATAGATTTTATTGAGTCTATGGTTTCTCCTATCCAACCCATCTTTCACGTTCGACGTTTCAAGATCGCGGAGACGAACGTTGTTTCAAGCGAAGCAGAGGAGGAGAATAGTCTCTCAAGGCACGACTTACGTGTCCAAGAGAGCATTTACTTCAAAATCAGAGATCCGATTTATAGTGACGTGGTTTATATCCTTTTTAATTGAGTGGCTACATTTTGGTGACTTGGCGTATATTTTACCATTTATCATATAATAATCTATTCTTTTATTTTCCGAAAAAATAAATCAAACTATCAAATTTTGTGTGGCTCTCCGGACATTGAGATGGCAATCCTTGCTCCGGCGAGTTTCGGGCGGTTAACCGTTCCGTCTCGTGCGCAAGTTAGGGTAAGAATCTCTGCTTCTGCTAACCCACGCACTTCAGTTGACTGGGTCAAAGAAACTTCAAGCTTTTTCGAACAAGACAAGAGACCGATCATGTTGTTCGACGGTAATGATCACTTTGATCTAATCGTGACGTTTCTGGGTTGGTTTGTAGAAGAATTTATCAAGTAAAATTTGATATTTATTTGAGTGTTATTATCAGGTGTTTGTAATCTCTGTAATGGTGGCGTGAAGTTTGTCCGAGACCATGATCATAACAGGTTAGTGTCTGATTTGAGGCAACCATCGTTTCGCATTAGAACTTTTAGTTTTTTTCACTGAGAGAGCCAAATGTAAGGAGTTGAACTATGATATATGTGTTCAGGAGCATAAGATTTGAAGCATTACAGAGTGAAGCAGGAAAGAAACTGTTGATGCGGTCAGGACGTGCTCCTAATGATATATCAAGTGTCGTACTTGTCGAGAAAGATAGGTAACATATAAATCAATGTAAACTAAAAAAAATATCTGTTGTTTCTACAAATCACTTAAATCTCTATGCATTAGTAAAAAGCTTCTTTTGCTTGGCCGGAAAGTACTTTTTGGGATTAGGAAAAACAGCTTTTAGTAGAAAAGGTGAACTTGTGAAACGGAAAGAAATGTCAGGTTTGAGGAGTATAAATATGTATCTTGAGAATTGTAATTTATTTGTCACACAATCAAATATATAAACCCTTTGTCTCCAACGAGTTTCACTCTCTAACTAGTTTTTTCTTTTTTTCATGTTTTTGCTAGCGGATTTTCTCAACAAAAGCTCTACATTCTATTAGATATATTGTTTTATGTTTATTTTCTCAGGTCTTACATAAAATCAGAAGCGGTTTTGAAGATCATGAAATACATTGACTTGCCATTTCCACAGCTTGCATTCTTTTTGCAGTTTGCGCCTCTGTAAGTTCTAACTTCACAGGTTTAAATAATAGCTGAAGGAAACGTAAAATGCCTCTGGTGAGTGAGTGATCTTATAAACAATTTGCTTTCTACATTTTCTGCAGGTTTGTGAGGGACTTTCTGTATGAAAATGTTGCAAACAACCGTTATGCAATGTTTGGTCGGTCTAATTCATGTGAGATCTAAGAAGACATCATTGACTGGTGATCTTATTTTGTCAAAAAATAAACTAGATATGTCAAAAAAATATTTCCTACAGTTTAATATATGCTTTTGTATATATATGTATAGTTACAACAGCCTTTGAACAACCCATAAGTATGTACTCTCGAAAATGTATGACGATATATGTATCAAATGTGGAAATTAACATTCCAATTACATCATGACAATTCAGCATGACATTTTTTTAATTAGTATAAAAGACCTGTTATCCTTTTTTAAATGTTTCTCCTTTAATATATAAAAGATTTAAGCGCTATACTATCGGTTGGGATGATGTTTGGCCGCTATGCTTTACGTCTTATTTTTCAGTCGGACATTAAGAATCTGGAGAGTATGTAGTCTTTATGGTTCTCATATTGTTGCTAATTACTTATGAATTTATCTATTATCTCTTATATTCTTTGATTATTGTTTTATTAAAATCAGCATCTAAATATGTTTTATAAATGTTTGATAAAATATCAGTTGCTTATTGATCAATTTGGCTCGTTTGAACATAAAGTACAGCCAAAATAATAAGGATTAAGTCCTTGTGTTTATCATCTTGAGACTCACATAAATATATATTTATGAGGTTTACAAATCATATTTGATATTGAACATGTACATTCACTACAAGAAAGAGGTCTCCATGCATGCTCAATTTTGTCAGGAAATCATCGGAAGACGTCTTCTCCAACACTTTTCCAAGAAACTTCAGTTCGTCGGAGTTTGAGCATCGGAAATGGGCTGGCGTCGGAAGTTCTCAGAAATGGCCGAGAATATGAATTCTCGGAAAAGTCGTCAATCGTTAGCGATGTGTTTCTGAAAATTTTTAAAATTTTAATTAAAAGAAATAAATGCAAAAAACAAATTAAATAAAACAGAAAATATGAATCATTAAATATACACTATATTACCGAAGTATAAAAAAATATAATTTCGACAAAAAATAAAACTAAATATATTTGTGTCAGTGGAAGGGGCTGTGAGCCTCCAGCAGTGGTGGAAAATGGCGATGGTGGTGGCCTTGGAAGAAACAACGGTGTTTAGTAGCGACAATGGTGAATGTAAACATCGTCGGTGGTGATTTATATAAATCATCGGTTGTCTTCTCCAAAAATAGTCAGATCTGAAACAAGGAGATGAGAAAGAAGCTAAATGATGTACACAATAAAAAGAATGGAAATGGCGAAAAGAAGAGAAACCTACTGAAGTAAAGGAAGGCGGAATCGATATCTCGAGTTAATGTAGATGTCGGATTTATAAGAAAATTATATATGATCGATGGAGGAAAAAAGAGAAAACTTACTTATTTCATAATTAGTTTCTTTAAGATTTTTCACTAAACAATTTATTATACTTGTAGAATTTATAGTGTGTTTTTGTTTATTTTTTAAAAAGTAAATATTTTCTTTAATAATTTTCTTTCTTTAGTATCTATGATGAGGAAAATTATATATTTTATCAAAAATAAAACTAATTTAAAATAGTTTTTTACAATCATCTTTGTTAAATTTTTTTTTTAAAATGAAAATTACTATTTAATATGTAAATTATATATAATTGTAAAATAATATCTAATAGTAATTTTCTTTTTCTAAAATCCTAAAAATAACTGTAGATGAATATTATTTTTGTACTAATAATTTTACTTTTCTAATCTCTTTGTAAATTCTAAACAAAAAGAGTTATGTTATATTTTGACACAGATCACAATTTTAAAAATTTATTAACACCTGTCGATCATGTTAATTGCCAACTTTTAAGAATCAAGTTTTAGATACAGAGGACGCTGGTCATGTTATCCAGCAGAAGAAGACACTAATCTGACCATGATCATAACAGGTTAGTGTCTGAGTTTAACTTTTTCACATTAAAGTCCATATTCTTCTAAAATAATAATAATTTGATTCTTTAAAATTTATTAAAATATATCTAGTTCTGATATTGAAAAATATTAATAAATATAAAATTATGGTGATATTATAGAATTATATGTTATATTAATGATTACTCTTTATTATAAAGAACATGTGATGATTTAAAACTAGTTAAAGTCTATCTAGATTTAAAATACAGACTTTTAAACGATCAATCAATATAAATCTCGGTGATATACTATCTAGTTTAATATGCTATATTAAAAACCAATAATTAAATAAATTACGGTTAACATATATATTTTTTTTCATAAAGTGGATATAAACCTAATAATGTTCTAAAAATATTTTAAAACATCGTTATAATCTTAAACTAATCAGTTACAAATTAATTGACTGAACTTAATTATTTTTAACCACAAACTGTTTTTATTTGTTTTAGTATAAATAAAATACAGGAATATAAAATCACAATTTTGAATAATAATGTTAGCTTTTTGTATTTTTCTGATAAAACCGGACTGAATTATACACCTTTCATAAAAATCCAAAAAGAAGTAAAGGGTAATTAAAACCTCTTTAGGATTTGCTGAAATTTGGATTACGAAAGTCTGACCACATAATTTTTTTACCATAATGAAATGGTTGAGTTTTACTATAAGAAGACCATCTCCCTTCTATGCAACACACAATACCTAATTTCCTTTGAAAAACAGCTTTTCCTTTACATTTATAAATAAATTATTCATTATTATGACAGTTATTTAAAATCTCCCAAATTATATCACCTTTACTGCTTTACATTACATTACTTGTATTCCCAATAGTTATTCTGTTTTCAGCGGTTTTTTTTTGTTTTTGTGGTTTTTGGTGACATTTCAAGGTTTTCTCCCCAACAAAAATGAGCGATTATGATGGAATCCTTATAGATGATTGGTCTCCACAGTCCAGTCCAAGCATAAGAGAGATATTAGCAACGCTGGATCAAAACTACAGTGATCTAAAGCCGATCAGTGAGATGTTCCCTCAAACCAACTTATCAACTGATCCTCAGTCTAAACAAATATCTGGTGGTCTCAGCGATAGAATTGCTGCAAGACTAGGATTTGATATTCCACCGCTAGAGATAGAGAGCATCAGTCCTTCTCCTATCCTCGTAATATCTCCAGGATTCAGTCTCTCTCCATTTTTTCAATCTCCAAATATGTTGTTGAACTCTTCTTCACAGGTAAGTAACAATTTCTTTAATATGTTTAAGATTGATATCTGATAAACCTAGCTGTTTATTGTCTTTGTGTAACTTATGTTTTCAGATTATCCCTCTGTGTTCAATCCCTAATGACGCGCCTCCGGAGACGGTGAAAAGTTCTGTTGACACCCATGCAATGATGATTATATCCAACAACAATCTTTCTCATCAGCCGATGAACGTTGATCTGCATCCTCAAGGAGGTAATAGAGTTTCTAGTGTCTCAAGTGTACTTCCAGTTACGACTTTCCGAATATATTTTTTTACATGTAAAACAGGCTCTGATGATATACCAATGGAAGGGTCTGTTTATGTCACCTCTCACGAATCTAATGTTGATCCCATTGGTGCACCTTTAGTCCCTTCTTTTGATTCTGAAGTTCTTGCTGAAACCGATATTATGAACCTCATATCTTTTGAAAGTGGAAGCGAAGACGATGACAAGGACAGAGAATACAACCAAGAGAAAGACAATGTCAAAGATCACAACATTGTTGTGGAACCTTCATCTCGAATGAGAAGGTTACAAGTTTACATTTAGTAGTAATAATAACAATAATAATAATAATAATAATAATAATAATAATATACTTAACTTCTTAATTAAATTCATAACTGATATATTTAATAATAAAATTGACCCGAATTAAATAATTCTCTCGCAGGGAAAATATGGTATCAAACATGATTGGAGTCAGAAGACGAAACAAGGCCCAAAATGTCATAATTCAGGTTGAAAGCGAAGAAGACCATCCTGATGATGGTTTTCGCTGGAGAAAATATGGTCAAAAAGTTGTCACAGGAAATGCAAATCCAAGGTTTTATATTTCTTTCACGTTAAAATTAGTCAGGCGTTTTACAGGAAATGCAAATCCTGTTGGAACTCGTTTTTGACAAAATGGTTTAAGACCATTTTTCGGTATGTTTCGGGACGAAGACGTTCGTCGGAATAACCGAATGTTTGACACTATGAAGTAGTGTACTCGTATGTCAAAATCAGAGTTGGTTTTGAATGAGAAATGGAAGTCCAAAATGAGTTTGGCTAAATATTAAAAATTAGCAAATGTCATATATTGGATATTTGGGTTTGAATTTGTTAGTTGGATATTATGTCCATTACTTATTCATGACTATCTTTATGTTTGTATAAATATAAAATGCAAACCCAAATTAAAAGAAATATTATTTATGTTTGATTTAGTCAAATATATAATATATTCTTTATTGCTAAGTCATTAAAAATTAGTCAAAAGGAATTAAATTCTTTTAATGACAACATTGATTTTTTGACTTTAAGCATAATGTGATGTTTTGTATTTTCTATATAAAGGCTTGTGAGCCATTTAGAAAATGATAGAGTGAGACACACTTGAAAACCAACAACAAATACAATTCCTCCATGTTATAGTGATGTTTTATTTTATTTATTTTTTGTGTCTGAGAGTACAATACAAAACTAGTTTCGTCAGGCTTCTGATAGAGTGACGCAAATTCAGAAGATTGTTTGCAGTTGTATCCTGGGACTCATTACGTTATCGAACCATCGCACTACGGAACGTATTTTGAGTTAAGGAAAGAGATAATATCTCGCCTCTGCAGTTGTATCATCATTTTCTTACTCTTTGATATAATTTTATCATTTTTATTCTTTACAATATTCAGTTCTCCGTAGTTTATAAAATACGGTTCTATCAGTCTTAACTTCTCCGTAGTTTATAAAATACGGTTCTATCAGTCTTAACTCAAAATATCCGTTTATTGCTTTGCACTAACCGGACTGATTATTGTAAAAAAGTATGTTTTTTTTGTAAGAACAGGTTAATTTATCTTTGGAAAAAAATGGCGGAGTCAGATCTATAAGATTATTTCAATCTTAATTTTCTGTAAATTTTTGTTTGTATTATTTGACTAACAAAAACTGATTTTTTTTTAAAGTGTTTTGTTGTGAGCACAGGAAACAAAGAACTCATGGCGATGGTTGAATGATTATGTGCTGATCGTGAGTTTTAACAATCAACATTTGTTATAATCTCTACTTGAACCGGAAAAGGGAAGTTAGTTCTCAATATTTTATTGGTTTCATCTCTGAACTTTATTCATTAGGCTTCTAACGATTGGTTTTTGATTATTTACTATCTCATAAAGGTAAATATCAAAAGAATTTGTTATTAGTCTCTAAGGCTTTGACCTTGTTTACCGGTTTGAGTCTCACTTTTGTGTAAAGTGAAACTATTTTTTGGCATTGATTTTGGTCATGAAAGCATTTCTTAAGTGTGGTCAAACCCATGCGTTAAGATGATCAAATAATTTATTTTGTTCAAAGTGTGTTACTGATTTGACTTGGTTAAAGACAATTTATTTGAATGAGAATGTCTAACGTTTTGTTTTCTAGTTTCAGATTTTTTTTTTCTGGAACAACTTAATTTAAATATTAAGCACATGGATGGATGACCATGAGAAAACAAAAAGGAGTCAAGTTTAAAAAATACGGTGAAAACATATTTATAAACAACATTTTTGATCTTTTGAGATCAAGTTGTATGGATGGAAATGAATTTTGTGAGTCGACGCCCCAAATTAAATTTGGGAGAGGTCTGCCACATATAAATCATTTGCCATAAGAAATAAAATGTTTGTTGATATTGATCAAAACATTTGTATTTCATCAATGCTTAAATGCATTTTTTTTAAAAGGTTGACCATGTAAAACCAATGAGAATTTTCAGACCAATATGACTGAAACTAACATGTGTATTGTAGTTTCTAAAGTCAATATGTTTGAAAATAACCATAGAAAATGGTGGTTTTGATGGTACAAAAATATCATGTATTGATATGTATATTTGCTATAAAGCAAAAATATATTTTGAAAAAAAAAAAAGCAAAATATATACAAGTTGGATTTCTAAATCAACTTGAGAGAACTATGAAAATAGTTGTATTGAAAATGTGATTTTCCGAGAATGAATTACATTCTAAAGAAAATTGTAACAATTTGAAATTGTTTTTATTATTCATTTAAATCTAAAGGAGTTGTAGATTAACTTTCTAAACTCTTAAGAGATGTTAAATGTAAATATGCATGGTTTTGAGCTATCTCAAGAAATGTGGGGGAAGCTTTGCTTACCAAATAAAGTCATTGGCAAAAGGCCGAATGAACTTTGTGATAGTTATCAAAATATGATTAAAAAAAAAAAACTAGTGTTATACACTGAGTTTTATGTATAATGGTTGTTTGTATCTTGGAAAAAAAAAAGATGACAAAAATCATTAGACAATTGATCTCGACTAATCTCAATAGATTATGTTCAATGTGATGACAACCTAGGATCCTGTTATTAAAGGTGTGTCATGAGATCAAATTGTAATATCATCAAGAGGAATGGGTTTAGCCTATGAACTAAGATGAGGTTTGGCGGTAACTCTACTTATCAGATTGGAGATCCCAAGAAATAGGTTCAAGGAGACAACTAAGTCAAACTAAATATGCCCAAAGCACTGTATGACTTCGGTCTATACCCAGTTCCTAGGATGATTAAACAGTGCTACATGTAAGGAATAGAGGATAAGCATTTGCTTTTAATGATTTGTGCCAATTGTTTTGAGATATGAATGGAGTAGTACATGATACTCCTCTAAACAACACTAATGGCAAATCACCTTGTGGGTGTGAAATGGGGCCGTTTCTAGGAGAATAAAATGGCTATATTCTCTAAAGTTCACTCATGATTACCAGGAATGTTCACGGCCAAAATGAACACAATAAAGAAATTGGTTTTGTGAGAGAATGAAACTGTGTTTTGGCTATTGTCTAGGTTTACACTAAAGCCCGGGAGGTTCAAGACATCATGGCCACCTCCTGGCCGAGTAAATCCGATAGCTATTAACAATGACTGGTTCAAGGCTGAAAAATTGCTACCAACTCATCATGCAGTGAATTTCTCGTTTGTACTCTCAAAAGTCCGTAGTTGAGTCTTGTTGAGTCTTGTCGAGTCTTGTCTAGGAAGTCAAGTCTGTCGAGTCGTCTAGTGTCTAGAGTCATTTCTATTCATGTGGGGGATTGTTGGAACTCGTTTTTGACAAAATGGTTTAAGACCATTTTTCGGTATGTTTCGGGACGAAGACGTTCGTCGGAATAACCGAATGTTTGACACTATGAAGTAGTGTACTCGTATGTCAAAATCAGAGTTGGTTTTGAATGAGAAATGGAAGTCCAAAATGAGTTTGGCTAAATATTAAAAATTAGCAAATGTCATATATTGGATATTTGGGTTTGAATTTGTTAGTTGGATATTATGTCCATTACTTATTCATGACTATCTTTATGTTTGTATAAATATAAAATGCAAACCCAAATTAAAAGAAATATTATTTATGTTTGATTTGGTCAAATATATAATATATTCTTTATTGATAAGTCATTAAAAATTAGTCAAAAGGAATTAAATTCTTTTAATGACAACATTGATTTTTTGACTTTAAGACTCCGTTACTCTCTTGTATGTTATGGTTTCTCAAAAGCATAATGTGATGTTTTGTATTTTCTATATAAAGGCTTGTGAGCCATTTAGAAAATGATAGAGTGAGACACACTTGAAAACCAACAACAAATACAATTCCTCCATGTTATAGTGATGTTTTATTTTATTTATTTTTTGTGTCTGAGAGTACAACACAAAACTAGTTTCGCCAGGCTTCTGATAGAGTGACGCAAATTCAGAAGATTGTTTGCAGTTGTATCCTGGGACTCATTACGTTATCGAACCATCGCACTACGAGACGTATTTTGAGTTAAGGAAAGAGATAATATCTCGCCTCTGCAGTTGTATCATCCTTTTCTTACTTTTTGATATAATTTTATCATTTTTATTCTTTACAATATTCAGTTCTCCGTAGTTTATAAAATACGGTTCTATCAAATCCAAGGTTTTATATTTCTTTCACGTTAAAATTAGTCAGGGGTTTTAGCAAAAAAAAATTATATATATATATATATATATATTTTAATTTGGGTGTAAATGGTTATCGCAGGAGTTACTACAGATGCACATACACTGGGTGTAAGGTGAAGAAAAATGTAGAGAGAAGTGTAGACAATGTGAAGTTTGTGGTGGCTATATATGATGGAATACATGAGCACGTTCCACCACCTGAACGCATAAGCAAATCCAGTACAAAGAAACAATCCGGTTCGTCAATGTCTCAAGATCCTAGCAATCAAAACCTTGGGTTAGGTATGCTGCCAAGTTTACCGGCTAACCAGAATCATGTTTTCATGAATCGGGATGATGAAACGAACACTGACCGTGTGATATCCGAGGGTACAGAATTATACAAGGCGATATGGGAACAGTTATTTCTTTGAAAAAATTACATTATGGGTCATTTATTGAGTTTGTATTCACACTCTAGGTCACTTGTAGCTACTCAGACACATTTTACCAACTAAATACCTAACTAGTTACTATATTCCTACAATAGCTAACTAAATATTACTTTCCTAATTCTTTTTCTCTATAATTTTTTTCTATTGAAAAGAAATTGAATTTTTTTCATTTAATATCTTCTATCTTTCTCTTCTTATCATTTTATCTTCTTTCTCTATGGTTACAGAAAAAGACAATTTTTTTTTTGTGAATCATAAACTTGAGAAATCCATAAGACACAACACCATCATCTTGTCTACAAGCTTTTCTTCCGTGGCAACAGTACCACCGCCGCGACGTTTCTGTCTTTCTTATTCACCGGAGCATTTCCTTTGCCGCAACAACACCACCTCTGTCTCCATCTCTTCGCCGTCAGTCTTTGTCGCATCCTTCTCATCCCCGCCTTCGTCGCCTCCGCCTTGCCGCTTTTATCTCCTCCAATTCGCCGCCTTCATTGCAAAAGCTGAGCAACAATGGCCACTTTTGGTTTTATTGCACATCTGGTCCCTAGACATTTAAATATATTCGTTTCTGACTCATAGGTTTCTGATTTGCATATATACACCTAAATGCATTACTTACATTTAAACAAATTCACAATTTAATAAAATCCAACAGTAGGAACTCCATCGAATTACAGCTGCTTGCAAATATTTATATCATGTACTCGATCGTACTCTAATAACTCCATCAAAATCCACAAAAGAACCTCCACCAAAATTCAAGCTTCATGTGTACGATTGGTTGAGGTGTCCACCTAGTCAATGTTCATGTCACCGATGCATTTTGATTTGAAATCATTCTCAAACAAATATGGTAGGTATGTTAAATTTTTTTAGCACACAATGAATTCCTACTGTCTTTGTACATCAATAAATTACCAAATTTGTATCAGGAAAAAGAAAATTGTGCTTTTAACTAAACTAAAAAGAGTAAAACTAAATTTACTATTAGATCACCTAAGTCACATACTTTTCTTCTAGAGCAGTACGATATCAACTTGAAAAGAAACAACCATTAGCTGGACAAGTAACTACAAAGCATAAAAAAAAAAGTTGTATACAATCATTAATCTGTGTAGAGAAATTTTTATGTTGTACACGTGTACATAATAGTGATGGTGTATTCGGGGTGTCCACATGGACAACGGTGATGGTGTACATGTTAACCTGCTGCTTCGACATTATAATTTAACACATGTACACATAGTACAAAAGATAACAACATCGTACAAAGGAGCAGCCATTTTTGTTTGTGGCTCTAAGATCTTTAGTATTGTGTATATACATTTGAAAGTTTCAACATTTGTACAACCAATTTTTTTATGTAGATACTAAATTTCATTATCCATACGTACAAAAAGTATATGTACACTGGTTCACAAATATATATATCTGATTAGTTAAACTGAATGTCTCAGTTTTTAAATCATTAGTCAAAACCAAATTGTATATAATTCATAACTATTGTAGCACACAAAACTATCAAGCAACCAACTTACTATCAGGTTTTAAAATGTGTACGACTAAATGATGTCTATGTGTACATATAAAACTTACTATCAAAGTGATGTCCATGTTTATGCATAAAACTTACTATCATGTACAATGAATCATATGTATAATAGTGTCCATGTGTACAACGATACATAAACATCCACATGTAACACACCAAGAAAATTTCATAAACTGGTTAACCATTATAGTTGTATATTTTAGAAACAACGGAGTTATCTATGGTGGATTTTGCGTAAACATCTTCTTCTTTTCAGAATTTATTCTTTACTACACGATTCTCGAAATCTTTAAGAAAGATGGCTCATGTACATGTGTACACATGTTCACATATGTTATCAATTGTAAATCTTGATTAATATGTTCATCTAGTTATTTTTAAAATTAAATTAATCTATTTTAATCTAGCCTTATATTTATATTACTCATTACTCATATATTTCATATCCATTCGATGGATTTTAAGACTTTTATCTGAATAAATTTTGATCATTTAGCTTACATATTAGGTGTATATCTTGTATTAGTATGCTCATTTGCATATAATATGTGTGAAAATGCACATTAGAAAATTTGGGGCAAAATTAAAAGAACTCATTTTTGCAAATCTGAAAATCCAAAGTCAAAAATGAAAATAGCCAAAAATGTGAAGGACTAAACATGCAAAAAGGTGCAAATTAACCATTGTTGTTCTCGAGCTTTCTTCGACGGAAAAGACGAGCCACAACCACTCCGTACGGCAACGGCGGTAGATCTGAGCATGGCGGAGTGATGCGGAGGTGATTCTCCGACGAAGGTGGAGTGATGCGGAGGTGATTCTCCGACGAAGGCGGTGCGCGCCACAGGAGTTCAACGTAACTTAATAGTAGAGGAGTTTGCCGTAGGAGCTGGGAATCGCAGAGGCCATAGGTCTACAGCGGTTGTGTCCATCCTCACACCGGAGAAAATCGTTATGGCTAGATGTGGAGATTCCTGTGCTGTTTTTTTCCTGAGAAAGTTAGAAAGATGAACTAAAAATTTTTTAGAAGCTTGAGGAAGAAGAGAGATGAAAAAAAAACAAGATCGAAGAAGAAGAGAAATGAAAAGTTAGTGGGTCCTACAAATTGTAGTCTAGTTAATATTGAATGGAATCAGTTAAGAAAAAGTGCTCTAGGAGTTGAAAGTGACTTATAGTGCTATAGAAACTCAAAAAGTGATTCAGAATGTAAATTTCTCTATTTCTTTTTTTTTGGGTTCAACCCATATAGTAAATCTTAACTAGAAGATAAAAGAGAGATGTAAACCCTTATCTTATAGTAATAAATAATAATTTACATGATGTACAAAATCTCGTACTAATCCTCATCATTACAATTTTTAAGTCAGTATAGATTTTGTATTCTTTTTTAAACTAATTATCAATATAAAAATTTGGATGAATTTAAGAAATTTAGACCTGAGAAATGAGGAAGATACTTATTCAAGATAATATAAAGTGTCGCACCACTCCTGTAATGTTTTCTTGGATGACATGGCTCGGCCACCAAACCCAGAGGAAGACCATCGCACATGACTGCAACCTCCTGAGCTAACTTGGCTATGTCCGGTGGTTCTTCAAAGGATCTTCTCCAACATTCTTCTTCAACTCCCAAGATCTCTCCCACACCAATTTCACCGCTTTGATATTCGTCTGTGCACTCATCTCCTTCGAAACTTCTTCGCAACATGTCGTGAACACTGTAAGAAATATTATATATACATTAATGTATATGAATGAATATTTCTTTTCCATGATGTGGTCTTATGTTAAATATATTTCTTATTGAGATTGTTAACCTTAAGAGCATTTGGTAACCAATAAAATTGGTAACTAAAGGAGTTTAACTTCCTAATGACTTAACTAATGGACAAGTGATTAATGTTCTAGAAGGTTTCTCACATTGTGACTCATGAAAACATGTGTCAATGTAAGAAGGCATTTGAATCAAGTTCAATGCATCAAAGGAGAAATGTTCTAGAAATCTAAAACACTTGTCATTACTCAACCTTGATGGATGGTTGAGATTAGAGGATGAAACTTGCCAAGGAAGTGAAAAAGACTTGGTGAGGAAGTAATCAAAACTTGATGAGGAAGCTAGGTCCCTCTCCACACCTATAAATAGTGGCCTTTGGACCATCACAAAGACACATCAAGAAAATCTAAGAGAAACACATAAAGAAAGGTTGTAGGCAAGGGGAGAGAAGGCTTAGCTCCAACTTAAAGATCAAGAGATCATCTTCCATGATCAAGAGATCATCTTCATATGTTCAAAACCATTCATGAAGATTTCCGCAGCAATGAATCGAGGTATTCCGAAAATCTTTCTTATAGTTCTATTATGTGATTAGTCTAGATGTTAAAGATCTTAGGGTTCATGTAAAATCAAGTTTTACATGTGGTATCAGAGCCAATGGTTATAAACATCTAGCTAATCCGGAAAGTATAATAGATTTATGTTTATGAAAGTAGATCAATTCTTAAGAACCGAAAATTTGATCTAAATTAATGTTTAAGTTTTTCGGTATAAAACCGATGAGAGTTTTCGGAAATCTTGAATCATACATTATATGTATGTATTCTATTTCGATCTCTGAAATGAGCAATAATCGATGCATAAAATTTTCTATACTTAAATCGTATAGAAATTAAATTAAGTAATTTATGCATGAAATTTATGAAACAATATTTTCATATAAAGAGAAAAATTAGGATAAAGATATCACCACAGTGACTTTATCCTAAAATGATTTGCGAAATGAAAAAAAATTATTGTTCAAATAAGCATTGATGATTTTGTGTAGTAAATAGTTACCCACAGGTAGATTATGAACACAACATACGATCAAATGACTTATAGAGTGTTTGTAATGTGAGGACAAAGTATATCCACAGATAACTTAGTCCGGTAATTCGATACAGCACTCATAAATATTTTTTGAATACTATGATTATTGATGAAACTATGGTTGCTACCCACAGGAGCACCATAATTTCATGGCATAAGTATTCAATATAAGTATATGTGTTGATTATGTTTAAAAGCCTAATTTAAACTTGTGTATCTCAAAATTATAAATTTTATAAAAGATTGTCATATAAAGTCTCGTCTATTCAAGTCCTTACGGGAACTAACTTCTCAGAATGAAAAGAGAAAGTTGAGTTCATATTAAGAGTACTATACTTGAATTTGACACTCCGCAATATTGAGTCAAGTTCACTAATGAGTAGATAGTACTTAGGACGAAAAGAATTTCCATAAAGTTTTGGTGAAATTGAATAGACTGAGTATTATGATCTTAAGATGACAATAATTATGAATACTAAAATTTTCCATATAACGGCTAGAAAAGCTATTAATGTATAGAAGAACGGTTTAAGATTGCAAGCAAATCCCGAGTTGGAAAACTTATGGCAAATCTTACAACCATAAAAGAATAATGACATAAAGTTTATGCATGAATTTTGCATTGAAATGACCTATCTTTCGGCTAAATTAAAGAATTTAGGAATGAATGTGGAAGATTAATTTCTTGTCCAGTTTATCCTAAATTTATCTTTTCTTATTATGAACCATTCCAAATTAATTATAACACCATGTATGTGAGATGGTTGTTGAATGAATTGGCTAATAAAATGGTTCAGTAGGAGGATAGGCTTAGCCATAAAGGTATTAAAGTTGTCTATTATGTTCAAGAAGCTAGATTTAAGTAAGTCATAAAGACCACCACCCATAATGAATATCAAGTAAATGAGAAGAAAAATGCAAAGAAAGATGACAGATGAAAATGTCTTGACTCTTTCAGAAAGATTGCGATAAAAGAAGAAAATAGTTCGAAAAGGTAACTTTAAAAGTTCCGTAAGGGTTTTCGATCTATTCTTATAATATTTCTTCTAAAACTTTGTGGGTGGATAATGGTGCTTATGTACATGTAATTAATTCCCTGCACGATTTATTTATGATCAAAACCGTAATTTCAAGTGTAAACTAAGTACTTATGAGAATTAGAGCAGAGTGATAGCTGAAGCTATTGACACTCCTCATTATGAATAGTGGATTTTGTTTGGATTCAATCCAAACATTTTATGTTCCATCTATTTTCCATAAGTTTTAGTTTCATTAACAAAACTTGATAAATGGGTTTTTTTTAAAGAGATGGTTGTTTTAGTTATTCTTGAATTCTAATTGAATCGATTCAAGAATATTGGTTGATGGCCTTTAAGTAACATGGCTGATTAAATTTTTAAAGCACATCTAGTTCTGCACATTAAAGGGAAATTAAAGCATAAAACATGTACTAATGGTAAGTATCTCTTGTGGCATAAGAGAGTTGAATATATTTCTAATAAAAGAATTTAAAGGTTGGTAAAAGATGGAATTATTCTAATCTTCCTTTTACCGACAATAAATGTGTGTAGATTGCATTAAGGATAGGCAAAATACACTAAGAAATGAGCCACAAGAAATACATAGCTTCTTGAAATTATACATACAAATATTTGTAGACCCTTTGACGTTTTTGGAGGTAAAAAGTATTTTATTATCTTTATTGATGATTATTCACATTATTGTTATGTATATCTATTCCATGAAAGTATATAATTTTGGATACATTACAAGTATTCATAATTAAAGTAGAGAGGCAATAAGATATAAAAGTGAAAATCATAAGGTCAAATAAAGGTAATGAATTTATTTCTCCAAATTTTATCAAGTACACATAGCATGGTTCTCCATGGCATAATGGTGTAGTTGAAAGGCATAACCGTACTTTTATGTAAATGGTTTGATTTATGTAATTTCACTTATATCATTGTGGATAGATGCATTATGTAATGCAATCTAATTCTTGAATAAGGTTACCAGCAAAGCGGTTCTCAAGTATTCTTTTGAACTGCATAAAGGCTGCAAACCTAGTATAGGACATCTCAAAGTATGATGATGTCCAATTAAGCAAGAATATATAATTCACGTGGAAAGAAAATTAGATTTCAGAATGATCAGTTGGTTTCTTTATAAGTGACCCTGGGAAATCTAAAAGATATAAGATAATCGTCCAAACCATAGTACGTGATAATAGAAACCAATAATGTCAGATTTTATAAGAATGGCAACATTAGTGGGAGTCATAAAGTTAAAGAAATGGTCATTCAAGAAATTAGGGTTAACAACAAATTTCCTTAAATTATGAATTGTGGAAACTCTCATGTTGTTGTAAGCTTACAATGAGTAAAACCCAATGAATGACCATATACTCCATGATGAAAAGTTGCCAATAATGATTAAGTACGTTAAAGAGGAAAAAGCTTTAAGAAGATCTACTCGTATGAGTAGATTTGCTATTTCCAATAGGTACTTTATCTAGTAGAATCTGAAGAATTGAATATTAAAGATTTGGTTTCTTATTGAGAGCCATAAGAGATGTTAATTCTGATTAGTGAATCGATGTCATGAAGGATGAAGTAAATTCGATGGCTATAAGTGAAGTTTGGTAAGTCGTTCTATTATTTTAAGAATATAGACTATTCGAGTGTAAGTGGATCTGTAAGACCAAACTCGAATATAATATAAATATTGAACGACATAAAGCCTGACTTGTTGCCAAAGGTTTCAATCGGAAAGAAGGCATCGATTAGACTTAGTCTATAAAAGACTGTAAGAATTATCATGGCCTTGGTAGCTCAGTACGTTAATGAGTTCCATAATGTATGTAGGAATTGCCTTTTTAATGGTGACTTAAAAGAAGTCTGTATGCGTTAACCTGAAGGCTTCATAATCGAAGCGCAGAGGAAGACATGGTCTACAAACTAAAGAAGCCAATTTATGAACTGAAACAAAGCTTGAGAAATGGTATTTAAAATTTGATGAAACCATTAAGAAATTCGGTTTCAAAGAGAATATTTAGAAGTCCATATACATACCTCAAGATCAGTGGGAGTAAGTTCATATTTTGATTATGTATGTTGATGATAACTTATTGGCCAGAAGTGATCTTGGTCTATTAAATGAGACCAATAATTATTTCTCTTAAACTTTGCAGTTAAAGATATGAACGAGACAACTTCTGTGAATGGATTGAAATTTTCCATGAAAGATCACTTAGAAGTCTAGAGTTGTCTCAGAAAGCATATATTGACAATTTTTTTTGAGAGATATAGCATGATAACGTGTTCTTCTAGTATGTTTCTATGCAGAAAGGTGATAACTGATAAGCTTAATCTTAAGCAATATCCGCCTAATGAAATAGAATGTAAAGAAATTGAAAGTTGAAAATAAATTTTGAGATATCTAAAGAAAACAAGGAATCAATTGCTCACATATAAGAAATCAACACACCCACAGGTGGTTGGATTTTCAAACTCAGATTTAATGGACATAATGGTTTCAACCATTACAATTTTAGTAAAATGTATTTCATCAAGTGAGATACCTTATTATGGAAATTCTTTTAGTTGTAATTGCTTTAACGTCCAATAAGTAGGCTGAGTGTGTGGGAAATTTATGAGGCTTTTATAAAGTTAATTATGATTGCAAAATTATCTTTGAGTTTGAATCTGTAAGTATTCGGCTCTTTATGTGATAATGAAATAGGCAATCATATCTGTAAGAAAGACATGATATCTAAAAGTTCCAATTATATGGACATTAAGATTGATATATGTCACTAAAGTAAGATTTCAAAAGAGAAAAGTTTGTCATTTTGTATATATATGCACTAAACTTATCGTCACAAACATATTTACGAAAGCTTTACATCCCTAGACATTAAAGAACTCCTAGAAATTATGGATCTTGTGGATAGCTATTAAAGTTGTTTGATTATGTTTAGCATATATTCGACAATATATGAGCTCTTAATGACTTTTAAATCTTTTATATTCTGTTTCCAAAGTGTGTACACATTATCATTGTTGGATTACTGATAACAGAATAAGTCTTTAAATAAGACATAAATGGGACCATTAAGATAACTCCTACTTATGGTCTAACTATGATAGTAAGCAATGTAGTAGTGCATGGAAGGAATCATGTTGTAAAATAATGTGTGCCCGCCATGACTCATTGTTTGCTAGATTAGCTAAGACACTTATGATGACCAAATAAAGGCAAAGGTTTAACAAATAATGTCGACCTTATGATTTTCAATAAGAAATCTTAAGAGATTATACCAACGACCAAGTGGGAGAATGTAAGAAATATTATATATACATTGATGTATATGAATGAATATTTCTTTTCCATGATGTGGTCTTATGTTAAATATATTTCTTATTGAGATTGTTAATCTTAAGAGCATTTGGTAACCAATAAAATTGGTAACTAAAGGAGTTTAACTTCCTAATGACTTAACTAATGGACAAGTGATTAATGTTCTAGAAGGTTTCTCACACTGTGACTCATGAAAACATGTGTCAATGTAAGAAGGCATTTGAATCAAGTTCAATGCATCAAAGGAGAAATGTTCTAGAAATCTAAAACACTTGTCATTACTCAACCTTGATGGATGGTTGAGATTAGAGGATGAAACTTGCCAAGGAAGTGAAAAAGACTTAGGTGAGGAAGTAATCAAAACTTGATGAGGAAGCTAGGTCCCTCTCCCCACCTATAAATAGTGGCCTTTGGACCATCACAAAGACACATCAAGAAAATCTAAGAGAAACACATAAAGAAAGGTTGTAGGCAAGGGGAAAAAAGGCTTAGCTCCAACTTAAAGATCAAGAGATCATCTTCCATGATCAAGAGATCATCTTCATATGTTCAAAACCATTCATGAAGATTTCCGCAGCAATGAATCGAGATATTCCGAAAATCTTTCTTATAGTTCTATTATGTGATTAGTCTAGATGTTAAAAATCTTAGGGTTCATGTAAAATCAAGTTTTACAAACACAACCTTGGATCGCTTATGTGCATCAGGCGGCGGAACTTTAGCTCAAAGTCTATACAATAAATGAATAACTTATGTTATAAATAATCATATACACACTAATTTATTTTATGGTAAGTAACTGATTTAGAACAGTTACCAAGATTTTTTTTTCTCCCAAACATCATCAAGAAACAAAGTAAACCATCACTTACTTAATACTAGGTGATTCTCCCGTGCTCATGCACGGATATAAATATATTGTAATAATTTATTAATAGTTTAATTTTATTATTTTATAATTTATATCAATGATATTATATTATTTTAGTTAGACATGTGGTTTTGGATGTGTAATATCTGATTGGTCTGATTTTTATTTGGGTATATTCAGGGGCGGATCTAGAAACATTTTTGGTCGGGGACACAATGCTAAAAGAAACAAAAATCAAATTAGATTGGGGGCACTTTTTATCCTTTCCATAATTACAAGAATAGTTAACTGGATAAACATAAGTTATTTAATCAACAAAAAAGAAGAGTAGGGGGCACAGGACCCCGTATCCATGCATTTACGTCCGCCACTGGGTATATTAGACAACATCAAATTCTTTGAAATCAATTAAAAATATCTTTTATTCTAAATATATTAAAATTTTGAATAATTAGTGAATTTCATTTAAATTGGTTGTTTTTTAAGATTTTTAAATAAATTTTTAGTAATATTATAAATAGCATTATATATATATTGTTTTGAAAATCAAATTGAAAACTAAGCTTCACTGTTGATCGATTCAAAATACATAAATAAATATCACGATAATATTTTAAAATCTCATGCATATATGTTTTACAAAATAAATAATCTCTAACAATTAGTTAAAATTTTAGTTTTATTTATTAGTATGGTTCGAAGCAACCCGTAATTTATATGTATAAAAATAAATAAACATTACTATAAAATAATTTGTTTCTTTATTTAACCAAATCAAATTAGTTTTGTTTTTCGCATTAATTCATTTTTTCATCTTAAATGTGTAAATATATTTTCATAATATTTATATAATTTGATATATGTTGATTTTCTAAAAATATTTTAAAAAATAAAACAATGATAAGTAGAAAGCTATAAAGGAGAATAATTGATAAAATTTTGTAAGCTCATGAAAACATATAGATATTTATAATAATTAAAATATTTTGTAAGCTCTAAGT
>NW_026615961.1:0-33376 GCF_000801105.2 Raphanus sativus
GAAACGAGTTCAGGGAAGACATACAACACGAGTGGATTCCACGATCTTTGGAGGTTCTTGTCTGAATCTCCTCCGCAAGGGGTTTGTTCTCTGTGAGTCAACATCAGTATCGGATCCAGGTGAAACATTGGGAGACCGTTGTTGGCGATTATCCGTGGAATCAGACAAACAAATGACCAAGTTTGTATTGTTGCTCTTAGAGTGATTTATAGGCTTGGTGACGACTTGAGAATCACTGCACTCGCCGTGCTCAAGACGTAACGGAGAAGACACGATTAGGGTTTCGTTCAACGGAGCGGAAGGAGGCTCGTCTGAGTTACGAGGCGGAAGTGAGACCTCCTCCGTCGAGAGCGAGGCCTGATTATTACCAATCGACTCGTCTAGGGTTTCGACGGGGTTTGGTATTAACGGCGAACGAGGTAAAATAGATGAAGAGAACTCCGAATTAGCAACCAGCATCCTATTCAGACAAAACCCTAAGATTAAAAATTAGGGTTTTCGTCAAGGGAGGGTTTTTGAAAGATCGTAGCTAAGATGCGAAGAAGATTTAGAAGAGGTTTTGAGTGGAGAGGGGAAATCGAGACGCCATCTTTTTTGTCTCTAAAGTATAAGATACGTCGAACATCTGATACAGATGCTTCTTATATACGGTACATTTGTTTGAGGTCGGTGGTGGCCACACGTTTGGATTTTGACTCTATCAAGTCAACCATTAATTAAATAATTTATTTGTTTTCTTTTGAAACACCTTAAATAACTTATTCGCAATATATACTAAATACATGTAAAAACATTTATATTTAAAATTTTGATTTTTAATATCTTGAAATTACAGATTTCATAAAAGCAAAAAGCAATTTTGTTATAGCACACTCAACCATAAATTTTAAAACCAATTGGTAAGATAAGTAAAAAGTAGAAGTAATTAGTATCTTTTTTTTTGGTAAAATGTTAAGCTTACCATTTTCTGAAAAAGAATACACTGTTGTTGTTAAACAACTTATTACAAGAGAAGAACAGAGAAGCAGAAAGGAAACAGACTAAACAACAACAAACAAATTAAAACAAAGTGACACTATGGCGGAAAGAGACGTCTGATGGAAAGGTAGAGTAGGAGGAGCGTGTCGCGGCCATCAGCCGGAGGGGCTAAGGACAAAAGACGATCCCTCATAGAGCGGTCAACACACTTGGCGATCGCCGCTGCGGTAGAGGAAACATTCTTGAAGATACGAATGTTCCTCTCTCTCCACAGACTATAGACGATGACCTGCATTAAAATTTTTAAAAACAGATACAGCACCCGAGCAAGAAGCAATATATGGCAGAGCAATGGCGTTTTCCAAAGAGGCGAGTGAATCCGGAGTGGTAGGGAGCAACCAGCCCGTGAAGTGAGACCAAATTGCAGTTGAGAAGGAGCAGGAGAAGAACAGATGAGCGTGCAATTCATGGTCCAGAGAATATAGGAGACACCGGAGGAACAAAGTTCCAAGTAGCTTTAGATGAGAACTTGGGCAGAAAAGAGTGAGCACCACTCCGCCAAAGGAAACAATCCTTTCCGCGCAAAGATGATGGTGGCTGTATCGTTGAAAGAACCACCTGCAAGTAATTAGTATCCTCTCCTTTCTTTAAGAAAAAAAAATTAGTATCCTTGATCGATATGTATCCTCCGACAACTGCAAAATCAGAATCAATGCTAATTTTTTTTCTTCAAGATTTGATTAATTTTCTCAGTACTATGATACTATCTGCAAATGTTGTATTCGTGCATGCTACATGTTAGTTGTTAATAAAACAAAAAGTACCTTCTACTATTTTTGTATAGCTTTACATTTTTAAAAATAAAAAGATTTTGCTGAAAAACATAGAATTGTGGTTCATAATGGGGAATGGAGAGTGAGAGGTTTCTCCGTTCTACTAAGGGAAAACAGTTTTACTAATATTTTTAAATTGATAAATTTCATTAGAATTCATAATATACACAATAGATTAGTATTTAATTTACCATATATATTATAGTTACAAATAAATAAATAAATATGTTTACAACTTTTAGTTGTGCAAAATCGTTAACATATATGACTAGAAATCTTGCAGAATCATAAAAGCTATTATGAGTATTAACTATTAACAGTCAAAACACATGTGCCGTAACAGTTGAATCCGATTAAAACTGCCTTTTTCTGCAAACAAACAAAGATTAATACTCGGGGATTCCAGAGGACATAAGTGGCCCTAAGTATAAGCTATTTGCATATTTAAAGGATAAGCTATTAGATTGGATTGGCAGATGGCTATCCAAAAGAAGAAAGGAAGTATTAATAAAATTTATTCTGCTGGCATTTCCGATCATTAGAGATACGTGAAAAATCAGCGAGTACCATTGCACAATTTCGGTGGAGCTCAAATCCTCCTAAAAGAAAAATTTATTGGGCTAAATGGGATAAGATGTGCACACCTAGAAATGAAAAAGGAATAGGATTTCATATGATACATGAATTCAATCTAGTCCCTCTTGCAAAACAGTTGTGGCGTCTTGTTCAATTCCCAGACTCTCTAGTAGCAAGAGTGTTTAGAGGTAAATACTATCGTCTGAGTTCGCCTTTGCGAATAGGTTCAGTGGATAGTCCATCTTATGTGTGGACAAGTCTTTCAGCGGCAAAAAGTTACTACTCTTGGGTATTAGAAACAAAGTGCACTCAAAATACGAGATTAATATGTGGCAAGATCCTTGGATCCCTTTGACACCAGTAAGGCCGACAAAAGCTACTACACCAATTGTCCATCCAAAAATGACTGTCAGTAATCTTATTGATTTTGAAACTAAAGAGTGAGATGTTCAATTACTGGAACAGTATGTTGCTCAGGAAGACATACCAATGATAAGAAGTATGGCCATAAGCTCTACCCACCGCAGTGATACTTTTTGCTGGAGCTATACCAACAATGGCCAATATACTGTCAAATCTGGATATTGGGTAGCCACAAATCTATTGAAAGAGAATGTGGAGGAACAAGTTGTAGAGCCAAGCATAACTAAACTCCTTTGCTTGGAAAGTAAATGCTCCACAAAAATATATGTCATCTTATTTGGCAACTGATCACAGGACAGGTAGCAGTTACAAGGAATATGGTTAGAAGAAATATAAGATGCGACAATTATTGTCCTAGATGTGGAGAGCTAGAGGAGACTGTTACTCATGCGATCTTTGAATGTCCACCGGCCTTGCAAGCATGGGCCTTATCATCTACACCATCTAACTCTCAGATATTTCCTATCTCGAGCATTTATGCTAACATGGATTTTCTATTTTGGAGAAAGAACAGCATTACATAACCAGAAAATGACAGGGATCCATATCCTTCGATGATCTGGTACATTTGGAAATCTCGAAATGATAAGCTATTCAGAAGTATAGATAGAGATCTATTGGAATTGGTAATAATAGTATGAATCCATGTAGCTTAATAACATCAATTCAAAAAATCCTGTAGAAACAGAGAAACCTGTACTTCATTTGAAGTTTCAGTATAGAAAAAACCATGAGAGACCTTTTCTTCTTACAGCATTATGTCCTGAAGATACCAGAGGCCAAATTTCCAAGGTTCTTCTTCGTCTCGCCTGCTATGTTCACTATCTCTTATGAATCGAATCGCTTAGTCCTGATTTTTGACTCTTCTACACTCAGTTCTCCAACTCTTCGTTATTCTTAGTTTGTTCTCTCAATCACACTCTCTCGTCTCTCGTTTGAATTGTAACAAGAACAGAATTGCACAAAAGAAAAGTTCAGAGATTTGGTAACTCAGTTCGGGATCCGATGTGGATTCGGTACATCTGGGCCTTGACGGCACAAGCAACACTTCACTAATCACTCTAAGAGTTTTACAAAGAAGATGACCAAGAGACTTTACAATGAACACAGAAAGCTCAAGAACAAATCTTCCTTCTCTTTCTGATTCTTTGAATCTGTTTTCTTTCTCAGTTGGATGCAGCTAATCTTATCGATAGATCTGACATCTCTTCTCTCCTTCGATACTTAAAGGAGACCGGTACACTGAATCATAAGCCGATTTGCAATAACCAATCCGGTTATCTACTTCTAATTATTGTACCAACTCGCTAAGAACTAACTCCGGTTTAGATATTACTTATTGAATGTCACCAATCATAACACTATCGACGATAGATCTTGTTGTGCCTGATCAAACATTCATCAAAAATGTTATAATCTAAAGATGAAGAAGACAAGAGGTTACAGAGTATAAATTGTTTTACCTTTAAGCATTTATAAATTATCTTTATGCAATGAAATTTTTATAAGAAATATAGTGTATAATATATATATATATATATATATATCCAAATATATTGTATCAGTTTTCTATGAAATATTAAAAATGACTAATATAATAATCTCTTATAAATTTAATTATGTGTATTTTCATATTTTTAATATGAAATCATTTAAAATTATTATCAATGAGTAAATATTTCATTTAAAATTTTGAATCATATGATTTGAATCATTAATTTATATAATTTTCTTATATTTTAGTATGTATATAGATATATTCTTCCAACATATATGTACTTTTTAACTTTTCAAAAACATTATTTTATATGCTTCTCTATGCTTCTGACTCTGCCTATCCGTGGAATCTAATATATTTAGCATATGTAAAATTTGTAATTGCCGCCCATAATTGATCGCCCACAACAAAATCTCTAATAAAATAAGAAATGATTAGATGTATTTTAGTGGGGCACAGACCAACACCAATTGAAGATCTAGACCAATTATTTGAAGAGATATATAATTAATATATTAGATAATATCAAACTTCTTTTTGTAAAAAGGTTTTCATATTTAATTTTTTAAAATAATAAAAATAAAAATAAAACTAATACAGAAAATAAACCCACTAAAACCCAAAAAAACCCGGTTACAGTTCAAAGAAGAACAAAAAAAAAACACAAACAAAGTTGATGCCACCACAGGAAAGAAAAAACAGCTACCATGGAACCATTGCCTAAATATGCACCACGAACACGCCACCGAAAAACACAGAAAACACTACAACCAAGCACTAAAAACATCTCAAATGGTGTATCATTTTATCAAAATGAGAAAAACATCAAAAATGAGGGAAATTCATCCGTAAGGTACTTCATTTTAAGAGAAAAATGATGATATAAACAGTATTCCCACAAATTTGAAGGAATACTATTCACAACCTTATTTTGATGTTAATTTTTTTTAATTTACATAATGGTCTTTTACTTTTTGACAATCTTTATTTTATGCATAAACAAAACATTAACACTAACATTATTTTAATAACTTTATATCTAATATGTATATACTGATTAAACTTTTAAAAATATAATTACCAATAGTTAGTTATTAAAATATAATTTATAATTTTATAAATTGTAATATATAATTAATATTTTGCTATGCAACAAAAAACATGCATAAAATATGATGTTTACTTGTGTAATATATCCAGTTTCATGACATAATATTTGAGAAGTTTCACCTTCAGAAGTTGAAATAGCTGAAGACGAACTATCCGATTCCAAAAGTTTTTAAGTCGGTTAAGACAAATCAAAAATAAAGAAGTTCATTTCTTTTTTCAAAATATTTTGATTGATCATTTGTGGAAAAAATAGTAATAGTACTGTTCAAGTAAAATTCTACTATTACTTTGCACGTTGTTATGTACATTTATTAATGTAATAAATATTTGTTTTTATAAGTTAAAGTTTGGTTAAATTATAGAATTTAAAATAAGTGAATATAATCTAAAATTTTTAAAATTAAAAATTTTTATTTGCAATAAATAAAAAGTTAAAAAATAAATATAATAATAATTGAAAGGAACGAGAGGAATCATTGGGTAAATCACAGTCTCATTTTGAGGAAAAAATGATGGAAACCATTGGAAATGTGTTTATTTTAATATTTTTTTGAAATGTGTTTATTTTAATATTTTTTGTTTAAGAAAGGTTCACAAAATTGTTTATTTTAATATTTTTTTTTTGGAAATGCGTGAACCCCCTTAAGAGTAATCAATTGAAATCTAATAATGAAAATCTATATTATGAAAAATAAATAAAATAAATAAAGAAAGAATATGTTAAAAAAATAATATAAAATATATATATATATATATATATATATATATATATATATATATATATATATATATTAACACTGTAACAACTCGATGTAACCAGAGGCATATTTGCCAATTGTTTCATGATAATCAACCGTGATATTGCTAACTAAGTAAGATTTACTCTTTCGTTTCAGAAACATCTATATTCTAGAAAAATATATTTTTTAAAAAATATATTATTCACTTTTTTAATAATATTTATGGAAAATTGTAAATTTTAAAAGAATTAATAATATTTATTGAATTTTTATTGTCTAAAAATTATAAAGTTTGATATTTGCAAAAATAATATATTTACAATCAAATTTTAATATACTTTTTAATATATATAAAATATAAAATATATATTTTTTGAAATGAAAATAGTATAAAATAGTGGAAGACACGTGCCCTTATTTCTGTTACTGTAGATCTATCCTTGGCTGACAGTATGGGCAGTGTCGAGGTGGGCTGAATATTACTATGCATTTAAGACGGCACCGACTTTTTAAAAGAGCGGAACGCGAGCATCCCCTAGTCTATATTTGAGAAGTGATTTGCCACATGTCTTCTCTACAATCGTTTTCACAAAAAAAATTGTGACGTGGCTATTAATATTGATGACATGTCATATGATTAAATATGACATGGACAATTACATTTAATGCTAATACATATTTTTGAAATCTTTTTAGAATATGGAAATAACTCATATATTACATTTAATATTGATCTATATTTTTGGTAAACTTTGTAGAATATGGTAATAACTCATAAATCATCACTAAAATAAATATATTCAAATATGATATTTTGAATTTCGAAATATTATATAATTTAACTTTTATAATAATAAAATTTTTATTATCTAAAATTTTCTAAATTTTCTGAATTAAAAAAAAAAAATCGTAATATCATTAGTTTCTTTTAGATATCTACAAATTATATAAATATTATTTAGTTTTAAATTTTGATAACTATACAATTTTATATGATTTTTAGTAATTTTGTACAAGTTGATTTAATAATTTAACCAAATGAAATAAATAATTTTTTTATCTAAGATTTTAACTTTATATATATACATATATATTCTTAAATATAATATAAAATAAAAAAAATATTTTCTCTTAATTTTATGCTTAATTAATGATATTTATATTAATTATTAGTCAAAATAATAAAATATATAATATTAATAAATT
Source organism: Raphanus sativus (assembly GCF_000801105.2). Lineage (NCBI taxonomy): Eukaryota > Viridiplantae > Streptophyta > Magnoliopsida > Brassicales > Brassicaceae > Raphanus > Raphanus sativus. The sequence goes on from NW_026615961.1 coordinate 7,365, forward strand.
ACATTTTAAAATATAAAATTAACTTTTAAAAAATTCATCACTACACATGGTGCATGAAAACACCTAGATTAATAATTGTGACATAGCTACTAAAATTGATGACATGTCTTATAGATTAATATGACATGGACAATTATATTTAATGTTAATTTATATTTTTGATGAAATTTAAAATATGGTAATATCTCATATATTATATTTATTATCGATTTATATTTTTGGACTTTTAAAAATATGGCAATAACGCATAAATCATCATTAAAATAAATATATTCAATTATGGCATTTCAAATTTTGAAATAACATTTAAATTAAAAATATTTCAAAAATATATACATATTTTTAGAAAATTATAAAATTAAATCATAAAACAAATTAAATCGTAAAATCATTAGTTCTTATATATATTTACAGATTTTATAAATATTGTTTAATTTTAATTTTTGACAATTCTGAAATTTTACATATTTATTTAATATATTTAATTAAAATAAATAGATAGAAAAATCTACCTAATATTATAATTTTAAATATTACATGCACATTCTTAAATATAATTCAAAATAAACAAAATTGGTTTTATCTTAATTTTAATGTTCAGTTAAATCAAATTTATACTAAAATATTGATAAGTAAAAAGAATAAATTAAAAATAAATATAATTTATATTTATCTTTTAAAAAATATTTTAAAATTCTTTTACTGCACATGGTGCAGGAAAACACCCAGTATCTTTGTAAAAACATTTACACATTATTTCTTTTCCTGCATTTTCAGTTTTCTCTTTCGATTTGTTCCATACATGGCCAAAGATCGGTCATGGAAATTAAGGGATTATGTACAGTTACTACGTAAATTAAAATGTTAGTAAATTTGGATTTAGTAATTTTGGGAGTTTAATACTTAATATTATTAGTTTTTTTTTGACTAAGTTAATATTATTAGTTCTTATAAATTTTGGATCATATGTCAATGTTTGATGTAGCTATGTCGGGTACTGGTTCTATATATGGCTACGAAACATAATCGTTTTATAGCTTTTTATGGTTAACACTATAACAATTATGAAACAACAGAATTTCATATCGCTAGCTAAATCTTACAACAAACTAAACAAACTTCTAACCATTTTATGGAGCCTTATTTCACCAGAGTCCAACTTGTAAGCTCAAGAAAAGAGCTGTGATCGTGAAAAAGAGAGGAAGACTGTGTCACACATGTAATCGATGTGTGACACAATGAAAATAGTCGGTTATAGAAAGTGTGATGTGGCATAACGTGGTTATCAAGAAAAGGAGATGTGGAAGATTAGATTGCATCGATATATTAGGAAATATAGTATATTCGATGAGGGCTACTTAACTAGATTGTCTAGGGCAGATCTAGGTTAAGCACGCTAATTGAAAAAGCTTGAGCAAGGGTTTGTCTTGTCAAGTAAAGAGGTGATCGAGTTCAGGGTTGTTGAAGCTCGATCTACTGAGTTAAGAGATTAGAAATTGGTCCGTCTCTAGTCGTGTGTGACTGAGAGTAATTCGGATTAAACAGATCTAGGTGATTGTTTAAGTGATTTCTAATATACAAGAAAGAGTGTTCTTGGATTCTCGTTGTGCTCTGTTTACTGGTTGTCCCTGAATTTTCATTTGGTATCAGAGCAGGAAACCTCTGTGGTATCAATTACTACTAACAGGTTGAGATCCTGCGGATTTCATGGACACCATGAAGGAGCTTGTCACGCTACACAAGCCTATCATGCTAGACGAAGGCAACTTTGGACACTGGAAGGCACGAATGAGACATGTGATCAGAGGGATCGACGAGGATGCCTGGACTGCCGTTGAGGATGGGTGGTCTCCACCCACTGTGATGATGGAAGATAAGACCTTGGGTCCGAAACCTAAGGATCAGTGGACAGATTCAGAAAATCAGCATCAAAATTCAACTCTAAGGCGTTAACTGTCATCTTCTCTGCTGTCGATTTGGAGCAATTCAAAATCATTCAAGGATGTGAGTCGGCGAAAGAAGCTTGGGATACATTGATCAATCACTTTGAAGGAAACACAAGTGTACGACGAACCAGAATTGATCACTTAGCCTCAAGGTTTGAGAACTTGCGCATGGGAGATGATGAACCTATCGATGGGTTTATATCTAAAATCAGTGAGCTGGCTAATGAATCTTCAGTCTTGGGCAAGAAGTATGAAGAAAAGGATCTGGTTAAGAAACTCCTGAGATGTTTACCTCCACGGTTTGAAGCATACAAGGCAGTTCTCAACATAGCCGTTGACACTGATGAGATGAAGTTCGATCAACTCTCTGGTATCCTGAAGGTTCATGACCTCGAGAAATCTGATCGACAGGAGAACACTCAGAAGAGTATTGCCTTCACTGCTAATTCTAAAGATGATGACAGAGTCTCTAAAATTGAAGATAATCTGAGTTTAATGGCAAAGAATTTTAACAAGTTTATGAGACGGGTTGAAAAAGGTGGTAGCAGATCAAACAGTCGGTTTCAGAGGAATGAATCAGATCGTGGTAGTTCACAGTCATCAAGGTCAGATGCTTCAAAAAGGAAGAAGGAGCTTCAGTGTCATGAATGTGAAGGATATGGACACTTTCGGAATGAATGTCCACTCACTAAGAGGAAAGAACTCAAGTGCATAGAGTGCAAGGGGTATGGTCACACTCGCAGTGAATGTCCAAATAACTTGAAGAAAGACAAGTCACTTATGAGCTTCAGCGATACAGACTCGGATAGTAAGAGTGATGATGGGGAATTACATCTGAACTTTATGGCACTCGTAGCACTTGAAGGTGTGACTTCAGCTTCTGACAAAGTGGAAGTAGTAATGGATGAGGAAGACGACGAGCTCAATCTTGACCTGGAAACAGAGTACAAGACACTGTTTAATCAGTTTACTGAGCTTAGCCATGAAAACCTTCAGCTCATAAAGGATCGAGCAATGTTAAAAGCACAAGTAAACATCCTGGAACTTGAGAAACCTATAACACAACCTGCTGCTCTTTCAATCTTAAAAGAATCCGATCAAGAAGTTCTGGCATTAAAACGAGCCATGACTGAGCAGGAACGATCTCATAAGGAGTTTGAGGCTAAATTCAATCAGTTGAGCGAACTATTCCTTCAAGAAAAAGATAAGAGTAAGCTGTTGGAAAGCCAGTTGGCTGAAAACCTCAAAAAGGTCAAGATGCTATCAACCGGCACCAAATCTCTAAATCATCTGCTCACTTTGAGACAATGCCCCAGCACAAGCCGAGGGCTTGGATTTCATGGATCTACCTCTAAGTCGGATCAAGAAGGACATCAAGTTGTGTTCGTAAAAGAAGTCTCCAAGGAGGAAAAGGTTGCTGAACCCCGTCCTCCTCAAGCTCAGCATGCTCTCCAGAACACTGGGAAATACGAGTCTAACTCTCGTGCAAGACGTCGTGTGAATGGATGTCACTTCTGTGGAAAACGAGGACACCATGTCAGTTTCTGTTACTTTCGAAGACACCAATATAAGCGAGCCTGGAGGTTAAACTTGTGTTTCATGGAACCCTCTATGTATGGACATGTCTGGATTGCTAAAAGAGACTTATATCCAACCTACAAAGATCGCGTCGTCAATAAGTCACACAAGGAACTTCCTGAGTCACACACCAAACCAGAGTTGAATCTGGCATGTAACTTCACGAGTATATCAGAGAAGGTCAACTTGGTTAGTCACGTTGCATACACCAGTGCAGATGGGGGTTCTCAAATCGATTCTCCTTGGTACTTTGACAGTGGTTGCTCAAAACATATGACAGGAAGCTATGAACATCTTGAGAAACTTCAACCTATCAAGGGTGGAAAAGTGACTTTTGGTGATGGAGGACAAGGAAAGATACGAGGCGTAGGAGTAACTGATAGACCGGATCTACCTCGTCTTATCAATGTATACTATGTTGATGGCCTCAAAGCAAATCTTATCAGTGTAAGTCAACTATGTGATGAAGGCCTAGAAGTGATCTTTAATAGCAAGGAATGTCGTGCTGTGGATCCACAAGGGAACATCGTGCTGTGTGGAATTCGATCTGGTAATAACTGCTATATGTGGAAGCCTACAAACGTGTGCTGCTCAGCGACCATATCTAAGCTTGATCTGTGGCATAAGAAGCTAGGGCACATGAACATCAATGGGCTGACCCGACTTGTTAATGCGGAAGTCGTCAAAGGAGTTCCAGACTTAGAGTCTCAGACGAGTACCGTATGTGGCGTGTTGTCAAGGAAAACAAGTTAAGGTGCAACACAAGCGAATTCCTGAGATTAGATCCAAGCAGTTGTTGGAGCTTGTTCACATGGATCTCATGGGTCCAATAACTCCTGAGAGCGTTGCAGGGAAAAAGTACATTCTGGTCATGGTAGATGACTTCTCAAGATATACATGGGTGGACTTTCTACGAAACAAGTCAGATGCCATTGATAGTTTCAGAATTCTTGCATTACAACTGAAGCAGAAAGGTGGAATCATGGAAATCAAGAGTGACCATGGTGGTGAGTTTCAGAACGAACAGTTCGATAGTTTCTGCCAAAGTCAAGGAATTCGACATCAATATGCAGCACCTAGAACTCCACAGCAGAATAGTGTTGTTGAGAGAAAGAATCGTACACTACAAAAGATGGCTAGGGCAATGCTATGTGGAAACAATGTCCCACCAGGGTTTTGGGCAGAGGCAGTGAGCACCGCATGCTATGTTATAAATCGGGTGTATGTCAAACCTAAGACTAAGACTACACCATATGAGATACTAAAAGGTAAGACTCCCAACCTGAGCCACATGCATGTGTTTGGGTGTTTATGTTACATCCTTAATGACAAAGATCACTTGGGAAAGTTTGATGCCAGAAGTGATGTAGGAATGTTCCTGGGTTATTCAACTAACAGCTCTGCATATCGAGTCTTTAACCAGCGTACCAAATTCATTGGAGATAAGGTGAATGTGGTTTTTGATGACAGTGTAGGATTCTATCAGACCAGAGTCACACAAACAGTTGAATGTGTTACACCGAGTAGCTCTGCTCCGGAAGCAATCATCAAAGAGGAATCTGAGGGAGAGGAAGATTCAAATGATGCACGCGTTGACCTGGATCAAGGAAAAGTGCATAAAAATCATTCCTCGGCTGATGTCATTGGAGGTTTGTTTGATGAAAAGGTTACACGAAAGAAACAAATCAACTTCAAGGAGATGGTCAAGTTGGCATCGTTCATGGCTAAGATAAACAACGTGGAGTGCTACGTCTCTCAGATAGAACCAAAGAATCTTCAGGAAGCCTTGGAAGATGAATATTGGACTGACTCCATGCATCAGGAGCTGGAACAGTTTGAACGATTAGATGTGTGGGAACTGGTTCTTAGACCTGAAGGAGTGAATGTCATTGGAACTAAATGGATTCACAAGAACAAGATAGATGAAGAAGGTAACGTAACTCGCAACAAGTCAAGACTGGTTGGACAAGGTTACACTCAGATTGAAGGAGTGGATTTCGATGAAATATTTGCTCCTGTAGCACGTCTCGAATCGATCAGGTTACTCTTTGGAATGGCATGTGGATTCAGAATCAAACTTTATCAAATGGATGTCAAGAGTGCTTTTCTGAATGGTGTTCTACAAGAAGAAGTCTATGTGACACAACCAAAAGGGTTTGAGGATCCACACTTCCCTGACTATGTCTACAAACTCAAGAAAGCTCTCTATGGACTTAAACAAGCTCCACGAGCCTGGTATGAAAGACTGACCGATTTTCTCATCAAGGCTGGGTTTCAGAGAGGAGGAGTTGATAAGACTCTATTCATAGGAGAAAATGGAAAAGATGTTATCATTATCCAAGTGTATGTGGACGACATAATCTTTGGCAGCACATCAAAACAAATGGTGGATGATTTTGTTCGGACAATGACAAAAGAATTTGAGATGAGCATGGTTGGGGAGCTAAGTTACTTTCTTGGACTACAAATCAAGCAGCTTGTGGATGGAATTACGGTTTCTCAAAGCACGTATGCCAAAAATCCACACAGTAATAAAGCTAGCATTTCTCCAGCTTCTGCCACATAGGATTTGAGAACAATTTTAGAAGTGACATGTCATTAAATGAAAAATTCTGAAAAACCAATGAAAACATTTCGTCTCTCCACGTTGTATCCTATGTGGCCTGTTTTCTTTGCTTTCTCTCTCTCCGTCGATGCAATCTCTCCTGGTGCCGTCGATGGTATCTCCTCCGTCCATGCAATCTCTCCGTCGATGCGATCTCTCTGTCGATGGTATCTCCTCCGTCGACGATCTCATGCCCCGACCGCCGCGTTTCTCTGTCAAACAGATCGAGTCGACCCTAGAGCCGAATTGAGAGATGGGTACCACCGTCTTTCTCGCCATAAATAGAGATCGAGTGGAGCCAATAGTATGTCTCTGCGTTGCTGGGATGAGATAGTTGATTGATGAATAATAGTTGTAAGAGGATCAGATACGAAGCTGCGGTCAGATAGATTCTTAACCTCTTTAGTTGCGGTCGATAGTCAGATGGACGCCTTCATATCTGGTCGAAATCAGGATTGTTATCTGACTAACAGGGAGATCTTGATCATGATATTGGTTCGTCGAATCTGCTTTGTACTGAGAAGGTTATATACTTATTCTTTCCTCTGCTTACTATTGATAAGGTTATATATATCTTCATATCGAAGTTGATTCTTTTCTGTTTAGGTTCTTCCAGGCCGTTCAATTATTAACATCCTCTTGGAGTATATTACAGGTGATGAACTGTTAGTTAAAATTGTCCAACCACAAGATCAGTTTCTCATATTTGCTTCAGACAGACCATGGGAACATCTGACCTACAAAGAAGTTGTTGACATCGTTCAGCATGGAGCAGCCATGTCATTAAATGAAAAAAGTTGAAAAACCAATGAAAATATTTTGTTTCTCCACGTCACTTTTCTCTTGTGCTTTACCTTTCTTCTTCATTTCGTTTGTATCATCATCACCCCTGCAATCAGAAATATTAAAAGTCAGATCGGTTCTTCGTGCTCTATGTTTCCTCAAATCTCCTCATTTACCTCCCTTTCTTCCTCTTTCGCTTTGAAATCGAACGAGGGCAGTGAAGAAAACAATTAAGGAGACAAAGGCTGAAATCGAACGAGGACAGGGAATGATACAAAGACTGAAGAATTTCAGTCTCAATCAGGGATCTTCACCACTCTCTTCTCCGGCGACGTGGACGAAACCGCCCGAAGTTCCGACCTTTCAAGTCTCTTCTCAGATAACAACCCTTCCGCCTCTGTCCTCTGCTCTCCACGACAGGTGAAGTGTTTTCAATTGGATTCTGTCTGTACGCTTTACTGGTTTCTGGGTTGGTGAAAGTTTGTTACTTTCTAAGTTTATCTTCTTAAAATGCTTTATTGGTTTTTGGGTTGGTGAAAAATGGTTACTTTGATTGTTAGAGATTGAATCTGGGCTTAACGGGTATATCCACATCTTGTGGGTGTCCAGAGAAAGCTGAGTGGTGGAAGTCTGCAGAAAGATCAAAGAGTAAGCTACAAGAAAACAAGCAGACGCTTCAGTGTTAGAGCTAATGTAAAGGAGATTGCTTACGACCAGAGCTCCAGAGCTGCTCTTCAAGCTGGTATCGACAAGCTTGCTGATGCTGTTGGTCTCACTCTTGGCCCTATAGGTATTATTACTGGCTGTTCAATGTGTTTGTTATACCACAAAACTATATCTTCTTATCTTGCTGTGATGTGATGTTTTTTCAAGGGACGAATGTTGTGTTGGATGAGTTTGGAAGTCCCAAGGTTGTGAATGATGGAGTCACCATTACTAGGGCTATTGAGTTACCTGACGCCATGGAGAATGCTGGTGCAGCACTTATCCGTGAGGTTAGTGTGAGAGCTTTAGCTTTATTGTTATTTCTGAAAATAGTGATTGATTTGTTGTTGTTAGTGGAGAATGCGTGAGGTTAGTGGAGAATGCGTTTGTTGTTGTTGTGTGATAAAGGTTGCAAGTAAAACTAATGACTCTGCTGGTGATGGGACAACCACTGCGTCTGTCTTGGCTCGGGAAATCATCAAGCACAGATTGCTGGAATGGAGATAGCGTTTGCATTTGCCACATACTACTCACTTTTGGAACTCAATTCCAGTGTACGTCTTGTTACAATTGCTTATCAAATTGCTGAAGAGACCATGGTATCCATTATTGATTTTGTAGTATCCATTATGACGCATTGCCAAACAGCTTTTATATTAAATATCTATTTATATCTATGGATAAACAGCTTTTATAAGCTTCGAGAGAGAGTTATGAGAGACTGGAAAAGGAAGTACAGTTCTTAAGAAAGAGATTCATTAAATGTATCAGTCTCTCAATGAACTCAGAGGCTAAGAATAATTGCATCTATTAAAGAGAATGCTTTCAAAGATCTTAATGTGGAAGTGACGAAAAAGGAGTAGATGGAGGAAGAGATTAAGCAAATCAGCTTCACTTCTTCTAGCAGGCAGAGATCTCTTCTTTTCACAACGAAACAAAATCCAAAATGCAGAAACTAATGACGCAAAATCCTAAACTGAAGTATCAGAAATAACTGTTTGTATTAAAGTTTAAGCCATTGTTACAGAGGGTGTGTTTTCATTGATAACAGCAGATAATGGTTATGTAACTTATGTACAACTCTTTACTGTACCCCAAAGTTATTTAGCCATGGTTAATCAAGTATAAAACCAATTTCCATGTCTAACCAAAGTAATAGATCTGGAAACCGAAACTAATTTATCATTTCGTATCGGCATGTTAACACAAGAAGAACTAAAACCAGTTTCAACTGAAAAACAAATGAAATAAAATGTACTAAATCAGTGTCTAAATTAAATATCACTATACATGTGTTAACCAGACAATAGAAAGTGATATAATTTAGAACCAAAAAAGAAGAAGAAAAATAACACAGTATACCACCTAAATTTGTTCAGTACAGAAATCATAATATTGACATTAAAAATAAGTTTAAGTAATTTTTAATTATGTTTTGGGTGACATTTCAGAAAATTATCTTAATTTGATTAAATGAAAATTTTTTCCTTTATATTATTCTGGTCAAAAAGTGTAATCAGAGAACCAACTAATATACCAAACACCCAACAAAAACGATATATAGTAATTAATTATAGAAACTATAGGGAACATATATTTTTAAATCAATTATTTTTAAAAATTATGTACTTACATGAACTATAGAAGTAAATATTTTGTAAACTTATACATGATTTAAAAATAATTTATATAATCATTTAATATTAAAATATTTATAAGAATTTATAAATTTATTTATTAATATATAGAAAATCACCTAAAATATTTATAAAAGCATTTAAATGTATTTACGAAATTATCTATAAAGATTTATAATCAACTAAAAATCATATAAAATTATATTTATAAAACAAATATAAATAATATAGAAAGATATACAATTAACTCGATAAATTGTATATTTTATGTGAAATAAAAGTTTTATAAATTATTTATAAATGAAAATAAAATATTTTGGGGTTTATAAATTATTTATTATTGTTTTATAAAATCATTTGACAATTGTTTATAGGTAAACAAAGAAGAATAAGTTTTCATAATTATTTTAAATTGACAATTTATTTGATATTTATAATGTTTATAAATTATTTATAAGGATTTATAAACTATTTTACGAAGATTCAAAAAATCATTTTATTTGGATTACAAATTCATCTTGTGAAAGTTTATAAATCATTTTACAGATGCTCATTAATAATTAATATAAGATAATAAATTATTTATAACACGTTATAAAACTATTTTATATTAGTCTGTATTTTTACAGAAATTTGTAATAGTTTATAAATATTTTATAATGAATATAATGTCATATGCAAAGAATAATAGACCAATTATAAAACTTATATAGTTATTTATAGAACATTTATTAAAAGTTAATAATTTTGTATAAGATTTACAATCATTTATAAGAGTAAAACATGTTTTCAATGATGGACAGCTCTATGTTGTTTTCTTTCAAATTACTGCAAAAAGATAATAAAGTATTTGGAGTGAAACCATAAGAAAGAGAAAATAACAATAGTCAAGGACTCAAGATAGTCATTTACAAAGAAATCTTCAGCAATCTCTCCAATACAAAGAAACATGTATGTAATATTTCTTCATTATTTTCTAATACAAATAGAATTTCGTAAAAACTAAAAAAAATTCTAGAAATAAATAGAAGACCAAAGTAGGAACAACAAAGAAGACCATCAATTCCCCTAATACTATTGTTGTGGACAACCAAACACATCCAAGAAAACGTGATCCACTTTTATTTCTTCTCTATTTCTCTATGTAAATGTCAATATCTTTTTCTTCCGTTTTCTACTCTATATTATTTCCAGTGTCGGATTATGTCTTTTTATATGTGAACAAAAACATTTAAAAAATACAATATATCAAACATCAAAACAAAAAATATTTACAAGAAGAAACCTTTCACAACAAAACAACACATTAACAAATATATAGAAATCCTAAAATTGAAAATTATTTCTAAAAATATAAAATCAATTTTTAACAAATAAAAATTATCAAAATAAAAAATCTTAATAAAATATAACATAAAAAAATAAACCCCGCAGCGTAGCGCGGGTATTACCTAGTCTTATCAAGAGATTTGGAATGGAAACCAGCAAAGTCGCAAACACACCAATGAGCACCACTACCAAGCTGTCTCGAGATGATGATGGCAAGCCAATTGATGAGAAACTCTACAGAGCTATGATTGGGAGCCTCTTGTATCTCACCGCAAGTCGACCTGATCTCTGTCTGAGTGTGGGTATTTGTGCTCGTTATCAAGCATCTTCGAAGGAGTCGCACATGAATGTTGTTAAGCGTATCATTAAATATGTGAAAGGAACTTTGGATTTTGGTCTTCACTATACCTTTGAAACTAATGTGAATCTTGCAGGTTTTTGTGATGCAGATTGGGCTGGTTGCTTAGATGACAGACATAGCACTTCTGGAGGTTGTTTCTTTCTTGGGAACAACATGGTAGCTTGGCACAGCAAGAAGCAGAACTGTGTCTCTCTCTCGACTGTTGAGGCTGAGTACATTGCATTGGGAAGCTGTTGCACACAATTACTTTGGATGCGACAAATGCTCGTTGATTATGGTATCATCTCTGATCCCATGCTTGTTCATTGTGATAACATGAGTGTCATAAACTTGTCTAAGAATCCTGTTCAGCATTCTAGAGCATGTGGATATACGACATCACTTTGTGAGAGAGCTAGTTGAGATGAGAATTGTGATTCTAGAGCATGTATCAACCGAGAAACAGCTTGCTGATCTCTTTACCAAACCATTGGACTACAATACCTTCCTAGGGCTTCGTAAGGCCTTGGGAATTGTTAATCTCTGAATAAGTCCTGTCAGAAGAGGAAGGTCACTGCATGTTCATCGCACTGACTAAGTCATTGTACTACTACACCATCAGAACCTTGAGTCAACAAGTTCACTTCTGCAAGTCATCCTCCACGAGTTTATCACTTCTCTCTTAGGTTCACTGAAGAAAGACACTCATCTCGGATCAGGATGCTATCACATTTTAGTTCTGAGTACTGATCACTGTCTGGATTGAACGAGGAAACACTTTAGGAGCTGAGTGTATAAGTAAGGAGAAGAAGGTGTGTTAAACAAAGAAAAGTCTGAGTTACTCAGTAACAGAGAGTTAAGCAAATGGCCTGGAATGATAGATACTCGAGTTGGAACTGGATGCTATCACATTTTGATTCTGACTACGATCACTGTCTTGACTGGGCAGAGAAGATCACAATTCTTAGAGATGGCCCGATCTGGATCAGGGTGTTATCCCACTTTGTGTCTAGACTCGGATACCATCTCATTGCACTGAATTGTCGATTGTACTCTTGGAGTCAAATTTAATCAAAGTTCTTGTCGAGTAGAAGAGACAAGCACAAGATGCTTAACACGTGTTTCCAGACATTGCTAATGAGTGTGAGTGTGAACTTGAGGAAGAATGATTAGCTAAAGTGAATCTTGTGTGTGACAGCTACTCGGCTGAGAAAGAGCTACTAACTTGGGTTGACTCATTGATTTCATTAAAGTTCTTTGTGGTAGATGACTGAGTTGGTGCAATGACTTATGTGTCTTTCTTCTGGACAAAAAGGCATCATGAGCATGCCTTAAATGGTTACGTGTATATAAAGTTTTTCTTGATACTTGTTTGGTGATTCTCGGTTCTCTCTCTCAGGCTCTCACATGGCTGTAAGTGTTGTCGAAAATCACTTGGTCATAACTTTTCTTATGTTGTTTTGGTTCTTTATTTTTCTTTTGGGCCTCACTTATCCTTGGGCCTCTCTTATGTGACTAATAAAGGGTGAGTTGATAAGTATTTTTAGGAGCATTGTTATTATCGCCACTTTCAAAAGGATTCCCAAGCTCAGCTCTCTCTTCTCTTGCCATCGATATGCAACCGCAAAGAAGCTCCCGTCTAAATCGAGGCTCATCTGGTGCTGGAAGCTCGTTTCAGCCTCCCTCGTCGCAGTCGCAGTCTTCTCCACCGGCGCGGAAGCGAGTCCGTCGGCGTCCATCGCGCGATGTCTCACCGGAGCTTGTTGAGCCGGAAAATGAGTCGCTCTCGGAGACAGACTCCGACAATGGTATAGTGAATCCGTTGGGTGAAACTGAGACCTTTGCGAATCAAGCTAAGGAAGCTCGCTATCATGAAAATCGCCAAGATAAACAGAAGGCTAATCATAAGTAGAAGATAAACAGAAGGCTAATCATGCATACACTTTTTTTTTCGTTTTTTTCAGTAAATGTGGTATTTAACATTTTACACATGACTGAAAAATGTATTATTCTAGTCAGTCGATTCTAGTGTGTACAAAAAGAGAAGAAGAAAACACACATGTATGAATTATGCAATTATTAAAGTTAATTTTTGATACTTTGTACTAATTATTTATAACTTTACATAAACACCAAAATACATTAATGTTATTGTTCTCTTTTGAAAACCCAAATAATTTTACTACTGAAAAGCAAAAGTACAATAACATTTAATTTAACACACGGATAACGTGTATAGTGTACAATGCAAATGCATCAAAATAAACGTGAAAAATCAACCTACCTAAAAGAAAAAAACACACGTGAAAACTTCTATCACGATAACTGCAAAAATAAAAAGTATCACGAGAATCCATTTTTGATTTATCTCAACATTTCTGGTATGGTTTGTATGAGAGTTAGTTGTGTAGGAAAGTTTTGACTGAGACTCACAGAAATATACTCTTACCAAAAGAGTAAAGGATTCCTACTTATCCGCAATGCTTAATGTCCAAAATAACCTTTTAGACTTTAGTGGATACTAAATAACTTTGAGGTTTAAACCGAGCAAAATAGTCGAATCTTATATAAAAGCATAGTAAATAACATTTCCCAAATAAGTAATTAAGAAAAAAAACATTTTTCATTCTTTCCACATATATAATTTTGTTTTCTAAGTCGCCTGAGAGCCGCCTCCCTCTCCGGCGGCGTTACGAGCCATGGCTTCGGTGACAGTCGCCAATTTCTGCAGATTCAGTTTAACGACTGTATCAGCGAACATTCTTGTGTCCTCTTCCGAGTTCCCTTCCGGCATATCCACGACGTACGACTCGAGCACCACCGTCCACACCCGTCTCTCCTTCTCGAACCTGTGCACGGTCGTCACCGACTTGTAGTTCACCAGCCTGTGCTCTCCTCCGATGATGCTAAACCCCGTCACTCGCCTCTCGTCGTCTAGTATATCGAGCCTCTCCGTCGACGTGTTCGCCGGCAATCCACTGATCACGATCACGTCGCGCGTGCATCCAACACGCATCTCGAATCCTTCATCGACGGAGCAGGATTTGATGAAGTGTTTGTACGTCTGCGGTTTGTCGAACTGACGGACGACTGACCAGACGATCTCCGGCGGCGCGTGGATTCGCTGCGCGTGGAGTGAGGAGCAGCTTCCTGGACCGAGTTGGTAAGTGTGGAACTCGGCGATGGATTGCGCGAGGGCTGATCGTTCTTCCTGAGTTAACTCCGAAGGCATGGTGATGATTCTTGTGGGGTTTATGCAATCAACCTATGATGGACATGTAAAGAAGAATCACATCTGATGATCTGAAAGAAGATCAAAGAAGGAGAATAAGACAGTAAGTAGAACTAGGTTTATGAAGACAGAAGTAGATCTAGGTTTATGAAGCGCTTACCCGAACAGATGAGCATAAGCTGTTTTGTATGAATATTTCTTCTCATATACTAATAAATAAATACACTTTTATTTTATTTACTACTACGACTCTCTCCCCTAAAAATGGTATCCCAACGTACAATTTGCTTTAATAATTTAAGATTTGGATCTCTTAACAGCTAATTAGCCGAGAAATGTTTGACGTTAACGATGTTAATCATTAAAAGTAGGTGAGTGCTAAAACATATCGATCTTCTAATTGGCTCTCACCATCATCAACTTCTATATCAACAAGTACATGGAGTATTTTATTCATCCTTTGTTTTATTTTCTGCGTGGAATAATAAATTTTGTTACTACTTTTTAGTGAAATAATAAATGCCGATTTCCTTTATGTCGTCGTTTAATAACCAAGTTGGCAACTTGCAAAAAAAATAATCAAGTTGGCAACTTGCACCAGCATCACCTTTGCCATAATTAGAAGAAATCGATTTTTAAAGTAATGCAAATAGAATTACTCAAAAAAAAAAATAGGGTGTATGCAAATAGAAGAGAAAAGAGAGTAGTACAAATAAATATTGTTATATGAGTTATCTAGCCGATGTCCAACTAATATTGTACTCCTACTCTAATATTTTTTTAATGATACCTCGATCCAGTGGAATTTGATAATATATATTATAATATATTACTATGTGTACAAATAATAAAATATTATAAGTTTTAATTGCCGTCCATAATGGTCTACCGTCTACGAGTGTGAAGTTGTAGTGAGAGGTGAGAGGTTTTTTCTCTCTAAAGCGTCCCCTAGTGGGCTTAAGTGGTTCTCTCGAGTGTCTAAGTACAATCTGCATTGGGGTTATCATAAAAGTGGTTAAAACACGTTTTTAAACCAAAAAGTCAAAGAAAACATTGGTTTGTGGTATAATCTGCCTCTCCGTCATTAAAATTCATCTGTTTGTTCATCTTTTGTTTCAAGCATTTAAGGAGATTGTGGGTGGGAGCTAGATTTAAGTGAGATCTGAGTGAAAATTTGCCCTATTTAAAGATGTCTATTGCCATGGATAGAGCGATGATGGCGCTCAACCTAGAAGAAGAAGACGTGCCTTTCAAGATGCCAACACTACCTGGGTTTAGCTCGGCTGAAGATAACAAACTGAGTCTGATAGGTCGAGTTCTAAACCCAGAGTGTCAAAAGATGTCAAACTTGATATACAGGATGCCAAGGAAGTGGGGAAAAGAAGGAAGAGTCCGTGGGGTTGCTCTGTCTGCAGAACGTTTCCAATTCTTCTTTCAAAAGGAGCATGACCTCTTAGATGTTCTTGAGAAAGGGGTCCAAACCTGCAACGAGTGGGTTATTGTGCTGGAACGCTGGGTGGAGAACCCTCCAGAAGATTACCTGCAACATGTGCCTATTTGGGTCCAAATCAGTAAAATCCCGGTGAACCACTACACTGAGAAAGCTCTTACGGCATTGGGGGATATCGTGGGCGAAACCATGGTTGTTGCTTACGACCCATCCAAGCCCATTACTCAGCCGTTTGTCAGGGTTAAGGTTAAGTTCAACGTCGCGAAGGCTTTGCGACCCTCGAAGGTGATTGATCTGGGGGAAGGAAAAACAGCTGTGGTTCACTTTCACTATGAAAATATCCAGAAGCGCTGTTTTACTTGCTTCCGTCTTAACCATGAGAAGTCAATTTGCCCTCTGACGGTGAATCGACGCCGAGAGGAAGCCAGAGTCAGAAGAATGAAAATCCAAGAGGAGTTAGCTCTAAAGCAGCCTATTATCCAGCCTCAGGACCCACTGTATGGAGTTCTCTCCGATGACCAGGTGGGGATAAACCCTGATACAGGCCGTCCTCGAATTGCTGAAGAAGTCCTACAGGAGATGAGAAGGTACCTTCTTGCCAACACAGGGGAGGATCAGGCTATCAAGATTGACAGAGTCATAAACTCAGTCAAAGAAGCTGAGTCTGATCCGATGGTGCAAAGAGCTTGCCTTAGGTTGGAGGCTCCTCCTGAGTTTACCAAGATCTTAACAGAGAAAAAGGCCTAGTTTTTTGATTATGGAAAGCAGCTGGCGATCCAGGAGAACAAGGCTCAGGCCCCTAAACCAGACAAGCTGATGGCAGCCTCTTTCAAGGCTTTCGAAACTCGGAGTCTTCCTGGGAAGGGAGATCTGTACAGCTCAGATGGAAATTCAAGCAGCTTCAACTCATCTCGCTCTGTTTATCCAACGGTTTTCAAGTCAGAGGCTTGGGAGTCTGGCTCATCCGGGACTAACAGAATGCGAATCACTCAACGTAAGAGGCCTTCGAAGGCGAAAAGAAAGCAAAGAAAAGGAGGAGCCGCAAAGGAGGAGCTATGTGAAAGATTTGCACAAAGAGAGGGGAAGCAAGCTGCGGGTGCAAAAAAGAGGAAGCTTGAAGAGAAAGAGGAGTCAGGAAGATCAACACCAAAGGCGTGCTGCCTTAAGGTGATCCCACATGAGGGATTGCCAAACGCCCAATGAGCATTCTGAGCTGGAATTGTCAAGGCTTGGGGCGGCCTCAAGGCTTGACAATTCAACGTCTACGGGAAATGCGTCAATACCATTTTCCGGACTTGCTTTTTTTATCAGAAACAAAAAATTGTCGGAATGTTTTAGTTGATCTTAAAGTTTGGTTGGGTTATGATCATGTTTTTACTATCAACCCTGTGGGTTATAGTGGCGGGTTGGCCCTTTTTTGGAAGAAAAATATAAGGGTGGAAGTGTTATCAGCTTGTAAGAATATTATAGATTGTTCGATTCAACTCGGAGATTTCAGCTTCTTTCTTTCTTGTATATATGGCGAGCCAGTTTCTGATGGCAGGAGCTATGTGTGGGAGAGGTTGAGTCGTATTGGCTGCTCTCGGCAAGAACCCTGGTGCTTGATAGGGGATTTCAACGAAATCTTAAACAATCAGGAAAAATCTGGAGGTCCTCTACGGCCCGACAGCTCCTTAAACCTTTTTCTGAGATGTTAAGCTGCTGTGGTATGGAAGAACTACCGAGCAGAGGTGACAGATTCACTTGGGGAGGCATGAGATGGAAAAAATGGATTCAATGTTGTCTGGATAGATGTTTTGCTAACAAGGCATGGGTAAAACTATTTCCAAGTTCTAACCAACGGTTCCTAGAGAAAAAGAGGATCGGATCATCGTCCAGTCTTTGTTAGTCTCAGGGCCACAGCTGAAGCTTTCAGAGGAAGGTTCTGTTTTGACAAGCGCCTTCTTTTGTACCCTGATGTTAAAGACATGGTTAAATCGGCATGGAATCAAAGACAAGTCAATAGCTCCATCTCTGGGAAAATAAGTAAATGCAGAAGTGTGATGAGCCAATGGAAGAAGAAAAGGCTCTTCAATGCTAAAGATAAAATTCACATCCTGCATCAGAGATTGGAGTGGTTCCAGACGAGATCATACCCGTGTTTCTTTGCGATCAATAACATCAAAAAAGAGATTATGCAGGCGCATAGAGAGGAAGAAATGCACTGGAGACAAAAAAGCAAAGACAAATGGCTTGTGTTGGGAGATAAAAACTCCAAATTTTTCCAGTCTTCAGTCAAAACAAGCAGAGCTCGAAAGGGATTACTAAACTCAAAGATGAAAATGGAGTTCTGCACTGGTCTGACCCTGCAAAGGGAGAGGTGGCTCTAGCATACTTCACAAAGCTTTTCTCCTCGTCAGAGCCGAGATCTTATGATCCTGTGTTTCAGAGTATGACTCCCAGGGTCTCAGCGCCGATGAATGAAGAACTCATCAAGCCCATCTCCAGAGATGAAGTCAGAGAAGCTTTGTTCTCTATCAAACCGGAGAGCGCCCCTGGGCCAGATGGGATGTCTGCCTTGTTTTTCCAGAAGTATTGGGAGTTTGTTGGAGATGATATCACGAAGGAGATCGAAGGTATCTTTAAAACAAGGAAACTTCCGGAGGATTGGAATTACACCTACATTTGCTTAATTCGAAATTCGCACTGTCGATTTTAGTTAAGTTGAAACGTAGGAAAACTAAGTTGACCTAGTTTTCCCCGAGGATCCCGGCTATCTGCTGGGCCACGCACGACAAAGTTAAAACAAGTCTAATTCGAGAATAAATGCGTAAAATGAATAGAGCAAAAAGAAAAAATCTTATTTCCAAATCTGCGGAGAACGTTTGGACAACAGGTCGAGATCTCGGCTGTAAGAGCTGTCGATCGTCGCTAGTCTCGAAACCTA
This sequence comes from Raphanus sativus, assembly GCF_000801105.2. Classification (NCBI taxonomy): domain Eukaryota; kingdom Viridiplantae; phylum Streptophyta; class Magnoliopsida; order Brassicales; family Brassicaceae; genus Raphanus; species Raphanus sativus. The sequence goes on from NW_026615961.1 coordinate 25,896, forward strand.
GATCTAACCTAGTTGAGTCGCAGCTCGCTAAAAAGGAAATAAGCGCCTAAGTTCTAAATTGCTCTGGAGTGGTTTTTCTCTCTGATTTCGGATCCCCCTTCCTCTGCTCCTAGCATTGCTTATATACTCCCATAGGACGGTCTATCTTTGATGGGCTGAGTCTGCCGTGGGCTGGACTTTTTCCATTTTCGTCGGCTTTCGCGCTTATCGGGAAAGTTGACATTTATCTTTTCGGAAAGTTGTCATTTATTTTTCTGGAAGTTTAACTTTTATCTTGTCAGGCAAAGATAATCGTAAACCGCCGCATCCATCCTTTTAGAAAATCGTAAACTAGCTGTCCGATCGGAGTTGGCCCCTTTCGGGCCGTATTCCGACCTTCCGCCGTTTTTCCACGTTTTCTCTGAAAGGATGCTCCTACTTGGATGTCAAGTCTTTCGGAAGATCTTCGATTCATTGCTAAGGCGAATGGCGTTGTAAGATAACCATCACCGTTTTATACGAAGTCTTCCTATCCGTTGACGTCTTAGGGGTTTTTAGAAATCCCGGAACAGAGAAAGGGTTTTATTTGTAAGGACTCGGAAAGTCGCGAAAACACGGATTTCTGGCGACCCGGAGGTTTGGAACTTACGCACGAAGACCAGCCGTCCGAAGACCCGAGCCAGCACGGGGCTAGCCGCCGGCGACCACGGCCAGCACGGGTGCTAGCCGCCGGCGGCCACGGCCAGCACGGGGCTAGCCGCCCGGCGGCCACGGCCAGCACGGGCGCTAGCCGCCGGCGGCCACGGCCAGCACGGGCTAGCCGCCCGGCGGCCACGGCCATGTTCGGTGTTGGCTGCTCGGTTCCTTCGGCGTGTTCGTGTTTCTCGTGTTTTTAGTTTTCCGTAGGTCTTTCCTTGTGTAGAAAATGTTTCTAGTAGTTGGTTTCGAGACGATGAATCTCGAACTTAATCTTTTCTTAAGGTTTCTCGATTAACAATTGGTCTCTCGAGGTTGCTTTAACATTTTTCATGTTTTTCCGAGACTTTCGGACATCGATTTCGTCTTGACCGATTTTGACCCCAACAGTTAGCCCCCCAGCTAGCTAGGAGCCGTAGGGTTCGTAGGTCCTAGCTTGCAGTATGGCTCGTGAGGAAAGTATGGAGATGAAATCGTGCCGAAGGTCGGGGTGAATAGTAAAATTTTGCCTATAAAGACTTGCGAATTCTTTACCATTCTTACTTCACCCAAGATTCTCAAGTCAATCTCTCTCTTGCAAATTCTCTCTCTGCTTTTTAAGAAAAGAATGACTTCAAGATTAAAAATCTCGAAGAGGCAGTCTCGCTCGTCCTCGGATAGTTTTCATGCTGAGGAAGAAAATCCGAAGCCCGAGGTTTCGGAGATCAACAGGAACGCGTACTGCGATGCTGTCTTTGGCACTGATGCTCCCCTTCCCGTGATCCCGATTCCCGGCGACCCCTGAGGGCGCGTGGAGAGATCGACTCACCGAGCGAAGTGTCTCCCGAGTATCTCGAAACTCTGCGAGAGTATTATGGAGTTCCGGAGGGAGTCGTGTTCCGCATTCCCTGCGGGAATGAGAGTTCGGAGCATCCTCCGGAGGGTTACTTTACTTGTTATGAGGCGTTCTTGACGCTATGTCGATTGTGGTTCCCAATCCCTGGGGTCATCGTTCAAGCCCTTGACCGTTTCGGAATCTCAATCAGCCAGCTGAACGTGTCGGCTTTGGAGAGCTGGCTCGGCGTGGTGATTCTGAGTTACGAGTTAGGGATAGATCTTAGCCCTGCGATTTCGAGGGATTATGGAACTCCAAGGCGACGAGTATCAATGGAGTTTACTCCATGAAGGCGAGGACCAACTTTTCGGTGATCCATGGAGTCACCTCGCACGCCAAGGATTATGTCGATCGTTTCTTTTTTGTGAGGATAGACGGAGAGTCTGTTGAGGAAGGCTTTCTCCATCTATTCCCGACGGAATGGCTGTACCGGCGAGGTAAAATTATTGCATCCCTTCTTTTAACATTCAAAAGACGAGTATTGAACGTGTGTGTTTTTTTTTTTTTTTTAGAGAACAGGTGTCTCGCGCATGTTCCCTCCGATCTTGCGGTGAGGAGGGATCTTTTTAGGTCGAGGCCTTGTTCCTGGAACTCCTTCACTCTCGACCGGATTCGAGGGGCGGTCGCGCTTTTCCGATCGCGAGGTGGTACTCGTCCCTGCGTCAACGATAGGTCCTACGTTTTTGCCCCTTTAAGGCAAAGGCGGAGACCTCGTAAAGATAAAGGGATCGCTTTTGATTCCTCGTCGGGAGATGGCGCGACGCCGAGATACGACCCCGGCTTTACCTCGGAGAGTCGGGATGTTCCTCCTCCGGGTGACTTCTTTGACGAACTCCCTCCGGCGTTTTCCCGTGACGAGTCTTTGGACAACGAGGAAGGGACAAAGTGACTGCGGAGGGTGCTCGCTTGGTCAACGAGGTTTGTTCTCGAAACTCGAGTTACTTCTCTTTTCTTTTTATTTGACCTTGGCTTCTTTGCAGGCCGTGAGAGTTTGGAATGCATCGATTGATGGGAGTTTCCGCACCGCCCGGTTGGCCCGTTTTAAAGCGGAGGAAACGGCAAGGGAGTTTGCTAAGTATCGATTGGAAATGGAGGAGCAAAATCGCCGGCAAGCCGAAATCCAAGCTCGAGCCCTCGTTCGCGCGGAGAGGAGCGGACGGAGAAGAGCTGCCGCCGAAATGAACCGAAGGGCTGAAATTTTTTCTACTGAGTTCGAAGCTTACAAAGAGGCTCAGGACTTTGTAGGTGATTTTCGCGAGTGCCGTGGTTCGGTCGGTACCCTCGGCAAGATGCAGCGTGGGGGCTTCTCTATTTCCGGCGAACTCGCCACGATGGACAGCTCGATGAGGATATGTGCCAACGCCGAATCCTTTGTTCCCCCAATTGAAGGAAGAATCCGAGAACTGTGGAATCCTATCCAGGTTTCGGAGGATACGGCGGATGTAGGAGAGGGTCCAAACGCAGGCGACGGGGATGAGGAGGTTGATCAGCCCGACTCTTCGTTCGGAATATCTCTAACCGACTGCTATGAATTTGATTATAACTTGTGATTTGGCCAAGTGTGGCCGTTTGTATATATGTGTTGCGATCCTTAGGAGGTCGCATGACTTTATGTTTTTCGGGATCGGCCGTTGGTGGCTTTCGGATCCCTGTTATAAATATTTTTTCGAGCTATGCGTTTTGATTTATACTTTCGTCAAGTGTAGAGGGTTCGAATACGCGTAGTCACTTCGCATTCAATCTCTTCTTTTGTCGCTAGGTCCGTAGGTTACTTTGTAGCGAACGTTAGGTTTGTAAGCGATAAGAGGCAACTTTTGGGATCTCGTATTCTGGATACTTATGCCTGTGAGATGTCTTAGATACCAGCAAGGCTGGGTTTAGGGCACGACCTAGGTCTACTTTCGGACTGAAGCTGTGCGATGACAAATCGGCTTTCGTTTTGCTTGTTTGCGATTTCGACCTGACTCGTACCGTTCTAGAATCTGCGAAGTGCTTATCGGCTTATATGATTCGTTTGGATACGAGTCGAGCTACTTCCTTTACGAAGAGCTAACCAAAATTTGGATTTCTTGTATAGCGCGCTATGATATCCTTGTCGGATGTAAAAAGGACTCCGTTAGAAGCCGGACTACGAATTTGATTGAGTGAAACGTTTCCGTATTTTTCCGTCGGGGCCAATCGACGGAAATAGTTTTTAGAGTCGCGGATGGACTGTTTAGTGGAGGGATGGACTGTTTGGAGGAAAATGGAGAATCGAGACCTTTTGGGAACTAACGACGTCTCGCGTTCTTTAAAGATGTGATTTTCGTTTTCCTTAATGTTTATGCGTTGAGTAAGCATTTGAATCAAAAGGATTTATCATTTATAATGTAGACTACATGCGAAAAGTGTTTTTGCGGGAGTACAAGATATCCGTTCCCATCTCCCCCCCCCCCCTTTTGGCGAGGGGGATAGCTGAACTCATCGGGTTGCGATGAGCTGCCTACGTACCTCTTGCGAGGATCAAGCCATCTCGTAGTTCTGCTTCTATCACGGTTGTTATTACTCCAGATTTCCGGCGCCTTGACTGTTTCAGCTAAGTCGGCGGTCGCGTCGGGAGTTGGATCATCCGTTTTTTCGGCGACGGCCTCGAGGATTTTCCAGTATCCTGAGTTGTGGCCTGTTCGGATAAATCCGAGTTGCTTTTTGCTGAGTTCTCGGAGGTACTCAGGTTCTTCTTTGTTCGCTTCGGGTTAGCTACTGGGGCGTTCCGATTGCTGCGAAGTTTGTGTTCGGCTAGGAAGCAGAGTCGCGACTGTTTTTGGCTTCCCCAGATTACCGCTGTTCCAGTTGGTGTTGGAAATTTGACGCCGAGATGGTAAGTGGACGGGACTGCCTTCATGGCATTTATCCAAGGAGTTCCCATTATGGCGTTATAGATAGCCGGGTTATCCACTACCGCGAATTCGACAATCTTCGTGACTTCTTTAGCCATGACCGGGAGTCTGATTTTTCCGAGGGTCATGGATGTGACGCCCGAGAATCCAGTTAGTGGTCTTGGCTCTGGATGACTTCTCCGAGGGGTATGTTCATCCTCTGCAGAGTATCGCGGAACATGATATTCACCGTGCTTCCTGTGTCGATGAGGATGCGGCCGACTTCGAGATCTTGAATCACCAAGTCGATGACCAGAGGATCGTAGTGGGGTTTATCGAGTCCGGTTGTGTCCTGTTCCTCGAAGGTGATCGCGTGACTGGGAACGTCGTCCTCCGGACACCATCCGGGGCTTGTCTCGGCCTTCCGTCCGTAGGCTTTGATCGACGACACAGAGTCCTGGTAAAACTGCGATCCTCCGATGACCATGTTGATCCTTTGGCGGTTGTTGTGTTTCCTTCGCCGTCTTGTCTCCGTTCGCGTTTTTCGCCCGATTGAGTTCCAGGAGCGTTATTGGGATTGGCTCCGTCGGTTCTCGGCGGACGGTCAGAATCTAGGACCAGGTCTTTCATGCTCTTGACCGTTGCTAGTTTGCCGCGAGCAGCTTCATAATGAGTCTAGCGCCGAGGACTTTGCAGTTGGCGGTGGAGTGACCTCTCGTCTGATGGAACTCGCAGCTGGAATTGTCCTTGTACGAGTTCCGCGTCCAGGTGTTCCGGAGGTCCTTCCTTGTTCGGAATAACGGCGTAATTATGTTCGCCTTGGACGTCTTCCCCCTCGTGGTGGACGTACTTGTCGTTACGAGAGGTTTTCTTCTTGCCGGACGCTTTCGATGGTCCATGCTTTTGTGCTAGGATTTTCATCTCTCTTCCATGATGATGAAATCCGTTGCCTTGTGGAGGGTATCTTGGATGGTGCGTGGCCTTTCCAGAGAAATCCACTTTCGGAATTTTGACTTGTACCAGAGGTTCTTCCTCAGGGCGTCGATGGCGACTCTATCGCTGAGGCCTGTTACCCTGGACATCACGAGTTTGAACCTCTTTATGTAGTCGCGGAGCGGTTCGTCTTCCTTTTGAATTAGGCTCCAAAGGTCCACGTCGGAAGTTTCCCTGTCCATGAACATGGAAAATTGCTTCAGAAAAGCTGAAGCAAGCTGGCGGAAACTTCCGATGGAGTTTCTTTTCAAGCGTGAGAACCATTCGAGCGCAGCACCTCTGAGGTTCTCGACGAACAGGAGACAGCAGCCGACATCCTTTTCCCGCTCCGGAAGTTTAGACCTTGCCATTGCAATCTGGAAAGACTGCAGATGTGCCTTTGGATCTGTGGTTCCATCGTAGGTGGGAAGCTTTATTTTCCCAGGATCCGAGACTCGCGCTCCTCGATTCGAGAGGTGAACGAGGTTTCTTCTCGATTCCTCGAGGAGCAGGTCGCGATCTCGGGGGCAGTGCTGGTCGCGTGGTGAATCTGCGATTTTACCGCTTCACCTCGGCTGCAGTTTTGGCGATGTACTCACGCAGATCGTGAATCTCGCTGGTGCCGTTTGCGCTCTTTTGTCTACGCTGGCGCGATAGGCCCGAGTCTGGTCCTCAGCCAGCCTTTCTTGCTCTGACCAGTAGAGGTCTTCTTCCTCTTCTGTCATGGGTTTTTTCGAAGGCTGCCGCTAGTCGAGCTGACTGACTTCGGGTCCTTCTGTGGTGGACGTCGGCGTCTTCGTCGGACGGATCCGACTGATCGCTGACATCCAGATTGATTCTTTCGACGTCGTCTCCTTCGTTGTCCCTTATGGGAGGTGGAAGGTTGTCCGTCGTTTTCTTCTGTTCCCGTCGGAGTGTATCATCGGGGATGAGTTCGGGGATTTTCTGGTAGCATCTTTTTCTTGATCTCCGGGAGTTCCGAAGTCAAGCCTCCTGACACGCCTCACTTTGGTGGATCCGCGCGGGAGTTTGCTTTTCGCCGTAAGGTATTGACCTGTTTAGCGAGTGAAGCCATTAGTTTCTCCTGTTCTTCCGACCGTTTCTGCCGGTGGCGAACAGTTCCTTCATCTGGTCCACCATCGCGGTGTTGCTCGGCAGTGACCGTTGATACGTTTCCAGCAGGAGTTTCTCAGCGTTGACATCGACGGTTGGTCCGTCGTGTGTTTGCTTTTCTGCGTCAACAGACTTGCTGACTGGGCGTGCGTAGTTTGCGAGAAAGATAAAGCCGTGAATCCCCTCCTTCTAGCGCCAAACTGTGGGAACCGAAATTCGCACTGTCGATTTTAGTTAAGTTGAAACGTAGGAAAAACTAAGTTGACCTAGTTTCCCCGAGGATCCCGGCTATCTGCTGGGCCACGCACGACAAAGTTAAAACAAGTCTAATTCGAGAATAAATGCGTAAAATGAATAGAGCAAAAAGAAAAAATCTTATTTCCAAATCTGGCAGAGAACGTTTGGACAACAGGTCGAGATCTCGGCTGTAAGAGCGTCGTCGATCGTCGCTAGTCTCGAAACCTAGATCTAACCTAGTTGAGTCGCAGCTCGCTAAAAGGAAATAAGCGCCTAAGTGACATTTCTTCTCTGATTTCGGATCCCCCTTCCTCTGCTCCTAGCATTGCTTATATACTCCCATAGGACGGTCTATCTTTGATGGGCTGAGTCTGCCGTGGGCTGGACTTTTTCCATTTTCGTCGGCTTTCGCGCTTATCGGGAAAGTTGACATTTATCTTTTCGGAAAGTTGTCATTTATTTTTCTGGAAGTTTAACTTTTATCTTGTCAGGCAAAGATAATCGTAAACCGCCGCATCCATCCTTTTAGAAAATCGTAAACTAGCTGTCCGATCGGAGTTGGCCCCTTTCGGGCCGTATTCCACCTTCCGCCGTTTTTCCACGTTTCTCTGAAAGGATGCTCCTTACTTGGATGTCAAGTCTTTCGGAAGATCTTCGATTCATTGCTAAGGCGAAATGGCGTTGTAAGATAACCATCACCCGTTTTATACGAAGTCTTCCTATCCGTTGACGTCTTAGGGTTTTTAGAAATCCCG
>NW_026615962.1:0-33342 GCF_000801105.2 Raphanus sativus
TTCTTTCGACGTCGTCTCCTTCGTTTCCCCTTGCGGGAGATGAGAGGTTATCCGTCGTTTTCTTCTGCCCCGCGAAGTGGTATCGTCAGGGATGAGTTCCGGGGATTTCTCGGGGCATCTTTTTCTTGGTCTTCGCAGTTTCCGAAGTCGAGCCTCCTGACACGCCTCACCTTGGTGGATCCGCGCGGAGTTTGCTTTTCGCAGTTAAGGTATCGACCTGTTTAGCGAGTGAAGCCATTAGTTTCTCTTGTTCTTCCGACCGTTTCTGGGCGGTGGCGAACAGTTCCTTCACCTGGTCCAGCATCGCGGTGTTGCCTCGGCAGTGACCGTCGATACGTTTCCGTCAGGAGGAAGTCTTCTCAGCGTTTGCATCGACGGCTGGTCCGTCGTGCGTTTGCTTGTCTTTTTCCACGTTATCAGATGCTTAACTGGGCGGTGCGTAGTTGCGAGAAAGATAAATCCGTGTATCCCCCTCCTTCTAGCGCCAAACTGTGGGAAACGAAAATTCGCACTGTCGATTTTAGTTAAGTTTAAACGTAGGAAAACTAAGTTGACCTTGTTTTCCCCGAGGATCCGGCTATCTGCTGGGCCACGCACGACGAAGTTAATACGAGTCTAGTTTGGGAATAAATGCGTAAAATAAAGAGAGCAAAAAAAGAATCTTATTTCCGAATTCGCGGAGAGCGTTTGAACAACAGGTCGAGATCTCGGCCGCAAGAGCTGTCGATCGTCGCTAGTCTCAAAACCTAGATCTAACCTAGTTGAGTCGCAGCTCGCTAAAAAAGAAATAAAAGCCTAAGTTCTAAGTTGCTCTGGAGTGGTTTCTTTCTTCTGATTTCGGATCCCCTTCCTCTGCTCCTAGCTTGCTTATATACTCCCATATGACGGTCTATTCTTGACGGGTTGAGTCTGCCGCGAGCTGGGCTTTTTCCATTTTCGTCGGCCTTCGTTGTTTCCGGGAAAGTTGACATTTATCCTTTCGTAAATTTGACATTTATCCTTTCGGAAGTTTTAACATTTATCTTGTTATGTGAAGATAATTGTAAACCGTCGTATCAATCTTTTAGAAAATCGTAAATGGGGTCGTCCGATCGGGTTTGGTCCCTTTCGGGCCGTCTTCCGGACTTCCGTTTTTTTCTACGATTTCTTTGAAAGAATGCTCCTACTTGATGTTGAGTCTTTCGGAAGATCTTTCGATCCATTGCTGAGGCGAATGGTGTTTTAAGATAACCATCATCGTTTTATACGAAGTCTTTCTGTATGTTGACGTCTTACGGGTTCTTCGAAATCTTGGAGCAGGAAAAGGAGTTTTGTTTGCGGGATCTCGGAAAGTCACAAAACACGGATTTCTGGCGACCCGGGGGCCTAGAACTTATGCACGAAGACTAGCCGCCAGACGAACCGAGCCAGCACGGGGCTAGCCCGGCGACCACGGCCAGCACGGCCGCTAGCCGCGCCGGCACGGCCAGACAAGGCTAGCCGCCCGGCGACCACGGCCAGCACGGCGCTAGCCGCCGGCAAGCTACGGCCAGCACAGCGCTAGCCGCCGGCGGCCACGGCCAGCACGGGCTAGCCGCCCGGCGGCCACGGCCAGTACGGCGCTGGCCGCCGGCGGCCACGGCCAGCGCGGGGGCTAGCCGCCCGGGCGGCCACGGCCGCGACCGGAGTCGGCTTGTCGGTTCCTTCGGCTTGTGCGCGTTTTTTCGTTCTTTTTAGTTTTCCGTAGGTTTTTCCTTGTGTAGAAAACGTTTCTAGCCGTTGATTTTCGAGATGATTAATCTCAACTTAATATTTCCCAAGGTTCACGATTAACAATTAGTCTCTCGAGGTCTCTAACATCTTTCATGTTTTTTCCGAGACTTTCGACATCGATTTTCGTCTTGACCGATTTGACCCAACAAGTGGTTCCAAATAAAGCTTCTTAGATCAAGTTTCATCCTGGTTTGATAAGAATCATGAAGATAATGGCATATGTTCGAAAGGCTAATCTGGAATCATCTGGATAGAAAGTGGGATATCTTCTTACTCACAACTCCTATGAGATTTATTCAACTTCCTGGTTATTCTCCACTGATTAGTGGTTCCAAATAAAGCTTTTTAGATCGTGTTTCATCCTGGTTTGATAAGAATCATGAAGAAGATAATGGCATATGTCCGAACAGGCTAATCTGGAATCATCTGGATAGAAGGTGGGATATCTTCTTGCTCACAACACTTATGAGATTTATTCAACTTCCTGGTTATTCTCCACTGATTAGTGGTTCCAAATAAAGCTTCTTAGATCGTGGTTCATCCTGGTTTGATAAGAATCATGAAGATATTGCATATGTCCGAACAGGCTAATCTGGAATCATCTGGATAGAAAGTGGGATATCTTCTTACTCACAACTCCTATGAGATTTATTCAACTTCCTGGTTATTCTCCACTGATTAGTGGTTCCAAATAAAGCTTCTTAGATCGTGGTTCATCCTGGTTTGATAAGAATCATGAAGATAATGGCATATGTCCGAACAGGCTAATCTGGAATCATCTGGATAGAAAGTGGGATATCTTCTTGCTCACAACACTATGAGATTTATTCAACTTCCTGGTTATTCTCCACTGATTAGTGGTTCCAAATAAAGCTTCTTAGATCGTGGTTCATCCTGGTTTGATAAGAATCATGAAGATATTGGCCATATGTCCGAACAGGCTAATCTGGAATCATCTGGATAGAAAGTGGATATCTTCTTACTCACAACTCCTATGAGATTTATTCAACTTCCTGGTTATTCTCCACTGATTAGTGGTTCCAAATAAAGCTTCTTAGATCGTGGTTCATCCTGGTTTGATAAGAATCATGAAGATAATTGCATATGTCCGAACAGGCTAATCTGGAATCATCTGGATAGAAGGTGGGATATCTTCTGCTCACAACACTTATGAGATTTATTCAACTTCCTGGTTATTCTCCACTGATTAGTGGTTCCAAAAAGCTTCTTAGATCGTGGTTCTTCCTGGTTTGATAAGAATCATGAAGATATTGCATATGTCCGAACAGGCTAATCTGGAATCATCTGGATAGAAAGTGGGATATCTTCTTACTCACAACTCCTATGAGATTTATTCAACTTCCTGGTTATTCTCCACTGATTAGTGGTTCCAAAAAAAGCTTCTTAGATCGTGTTTCATCCTGGTTTGATAAGAATCATGAAGATAATGGCATATGTCCGAACAGGCTAATCTGGAATCATCTGGATAGAAGTGGGATATCTTCTTGCTCACAACACTTATGAGATTTATTCAACTTCCTGGTTATTCTCCACTGATTAGTGGTTCCAAATAAAGCTTCTTAGATCGTGTTCATCCTGGTTTGATAAGAATCATGAAAATATTGCATATGTCCGAACAGGCTAATCTGGAATCATCTGGATAGAAAGTGGGATATCTTCTTACTCACAACTCCTATGAGATTTATTCAACTTCCTGGTTATTCTCCACTGATTAGTGGTTCCAAATAAAGCTTCTTAGATCGTGGTTCATCCTGGTTTGATAAGAATCATGAAGATAATGGCATATGTCCGAACAGGCTAATCTGGAATCATCTGGATAGAAGGTGGGATATCTTCTTGCTCACAATACTTATGAGATTTATTAAACTTCCTGGTTATTCTCCACTGATTATTGTTCCAAATAAAGCTTCTTAGATCGTGGTTCATCCTGGTTTGATAAGAATCATGAAGATATTGTCATATGTCCGAACAGGCTAATCTGGAATCATCTGGATAGAAGTGGGATATCTTCTTACTCACAATCCTTATGAGATTTATTCAACTTCCTGGTTATTCTCCACTGATTAGTGGTTCCAAATAAAGCTTCTTAGATCGTGGTTCATCCTGGTTTGATAAGAATCATGAAGATATTGCCATATGTCCGAACAGGCTAATCTGGAATCATCTGGATAGAAAGTGGATATCTTCTTACTCACAACTCCTATGAGATTTATTCAACTTCCTGGTTATTCTCCACTGATTAGTGGTTCCAAATAAAGCTTCTTAGATCGTGGTTCATCCTGGTTTGATAAGAATCATGAAGATAATGGCATATGTCCGAACAGGCTAATCTGGAATCATCTGGATAGAAGTGGTGGGATATCTTCTTGCTCACAACACTTATGAGATTTATTCAACTTCCTGGTTATTCTCCACTGATTAGTGGTTCCAAATAAAGCTTCTTAGATCGTGTTCATCCTGGTTTGATAAGAATCATGAAGATATTGCCATATGTCCGAACAGGCTAATCTGGAATCATCTGGATAGAAAGTGGGATATCTTCTTTCTCACAACACTTATGAATTTATTCAACTTCCTGGTTATTCTCCACTGATTAGTGGTTCCAAATAAAGCTTCTTAGATCGTGGTTCATCCTGGTTTGATAAGAATCATGAAGATATTGCCATATGTCCGAACAGGCTAATCTGGAATCATCTGGATAGAAGGTGGGATATCTTCTTACTCACAACTCCTATGAAATTTTTCAACTTCCTGGTTATTCTCCACTGATTAGTGGTTCCAAATAAAGCTTCTTAGATCGTGGTTCATCCTGGTTTGATAAGAATCATGAAGATAATGGCATATGTCCGAACAGGCTAATCTGGAATCATCTGGATAGAAGGTGGGATATCTTCTTTCTCACACTTACACTTATGAGATTTATTCAACTTCCTGGTTATTCTCCACTGATTAGTGGTTCCAAATAAAGCTTCTTAGATCGTGGTTCATCCTGGTTTGATAAGAATCATGAAGATAATGCCATATGTCCGAACAGGCTAATCTGGAATCATCTGGATAGAAAGTGGGATATCTTCTTACTCACAACTCTATGAGATTTATTCAACTTCCTGGTTATTCTCCACTGATTAGTGGGTTCCAAATAAAGCTTCTTAGATCGTGGTTCATCCTGGTTTGATAAGAATCATGAAGATATTGGCATATGTCCGAACAGGCTAATCTGGAATCATCTGGATAGAAGGTGGGATATCTTCTTACTCACAACACTTATGAGATTTATTCAACTTCCTGGTTATTCTCCACTGATTAGTGGTTCCAAATAAAGCTTCTTAGATCGTGGTTCATCCTGGTTTGATAAGAATCATGAAGATATTGGCATATGTCCGAACAGGCTAATCTGGAATCATCTGGATAGAAAGTGGGATATCTTCTTACTCACAACTCCTATGAGATTTATTCAACTTCCTGGTTATTCTCCACTGATTAGTGGTTCCAAATAAAGCTTCTTAGATCGTGGTTCATCCTGGTTTGATAAGAATCATGAAGATAATGGCATATGTCCGAACAGGCTAATCTGGAATCATCTGGATAGAAGGTGGGATATCTTCTTGCTCACAACATCTTATGAGATTTATTCAACTTCCTGGTTATTCTCCACTGATTAGTGGTTCCAAATAAAGCTTCTTAGATCGTGGTTCATCCTGGTTTGATAAGAATCATGAAGATATTGCCATATGTCCGAACAGGCTAATCTGGAATCATCTGGATAGAAAGTGGGATATCTTCTTACTCACAACTCCTATGAGATTTATTCAACTTCCTGGTTATTCTCCACTGATTAGTGGTTGCAAATAAAGCTTCTTAGATCGTGGTTCATCCTGGTTTGATAAGAATCATGAAGATATTGCCATATGTCCGAACAGGCTAATCTGGAATCATCTGGATAGAAAGTGGGATATCTTCTTACTCACAACTCCTATGAGATTTATTCAACTTCCTGGTTATTCTCCACTGATTAGTGGTTCCAAATAAAGCTTCTTAGATCGTGGTTCATCCTGGTTTGATAAGAATCATGAAGATAATGGCATATGTCCGAACAGGCTAATCTGGAATCATCTGGATAGAAGGTGGGATATCTTCTTACTCACAACACTTATGAGATTTATTCAACTTCCTGGTTATTCTCCACTGATTAGTGGTTCCAAATAAAGCTTCTTAGATCGTGGTTCATCCTGGTTTGATAAGAATCATGAAGATATTGCCATATGTCCGAACAGGCTAATCTGGAATCATCTGGATAGAAGTGGATATCTTCTTACTCACAAACTTATGAGATTTATTCAACTTCCTGGTTATTCTCCACTGATTAGTGGTTCCAAATAAAGCTTCTTAGATCGTGGTTCATCCTGGTTTGATAAGAATCATGAAGATAATGGCATATGTCCGAACAGGCTAATCTGGAATCATCTGGATAGAAAGGTGGGATATCTTCTTACTCACAACTCCTATGAATTTATTCAACTTCCTGGTTATTCTCCACTGATTAGTGGTTCCAAATAAAGCTTCTTAGATCGTGGTTCATCCTGGTTTGATAAGAATCATGAAGATAATTGGCATATGTCCGAACAGGCTAATCTGGAATCATCTGGATAGAAAGTGGGATATCTTCTTACTCACAACACTCCTATGAGATTTATTCAACTTCCTGGTTATTCTCCACTGATTAGTGGTTCCAAATAAAGCTTCTTAGATCGTGGTTCATCCTGGTTTGATAAGAATCATGAAGATAATGGCATATGTCCGAACAGGCTAATCTGGAATCATCTGGATAGAAAGTGGGATATCTTCTTACTCACAACTCCTATGAGATTTATTCAACTTCCTGGTTATTCTCCACTGATTAGTGGTTCCAAATAAAGCTTCTTAGATCGTGGTTCATCCTGGTTTGATAAGAATCATGAAGATATTGCCATATGTCCGAACAGGCTAATCTGGAATCATCTGGATAGAAAGTGGGATATCTTCTTACTCACAACTCTTATGAGATTTATTCAACTTCCTGGTTATTCTCCACTGATTAGTGGTTCCAAATAAAGCTTCTTAGATCGTGGTTCATCCTGGTTTGATAAGAATCATGAAGATATTGCCATATGTCCGAACAGGCTAATCTGGAATCATCTGGATAGAAAGTGGGATATCTTCTTACTCACAACTCCTATGAGATTTATTCAACTTCCTGGTTATTCTCCACTGATTAGTGGTTCCAAATAAAGCTTCTTAGATCGTGGTTCATCCTGGTTTGATAAGAATCATGAAGATAATGGCATATGTCCGAACAGGCTAATCTGGAATCATCTGGATAGAAGGTGGGATATCTTCTTGCTCACAACACTTATGAGATTTATTCAACTTCCTGGTTATTCTCCACTGATTAGTGGTTCCAAATAAAGCTTCTTAGATCGTGGTTCATCCTGGTTTGATAAGAATCATGAAGATATTGCCATATGTCCGAACAGGCTAATCTGGAATCATCTGGATAGAAAGTGGGATATCTTCTTACTCACAACACTTATGAGATTTATTCAACTTCCTGGTTATTCTCCACTGATTAGTGGTTGCAAATAAAGCTTCTTAGATCGTGGTTCATCCTGGTTTGATAAGAATCATGAAGATATTGCCATATGTCCGAACAGGCTAATCTGGAATCATCTGGATAGAAAGTGGGATATCTTCTTACTCACAACTCCTATGAGATTTATACAACTTCCTGGTTATTCTCCACTGATTAGTGGTTCCAAATAAAGATTCTTAGATCGTGGTTCATCCTGGTTTGATGGAATCATGAAGATAATGGCATATGTCCGAACAGGCTAATCTGGAATCATCTGGATAGAAGGTGGGATATCTTCTTTCTCACAACACTTATGAAATTTATTCAACTTCCTTGTTATTCTCCACTGATTAGTGGTTGCAAATAAAGCTTCTTAGATCGTGGTTCATCCTGGTTTGATAAGAATCATGAAGCTATTGCATATGTCCGAACAGGCTAATCTGGAATCATCTGGATAGAAAGTGGGATATCTTCTTACTCACAACTCCTATGAGAATTTATACAACTTCCTGGTTATTCTCCACTGATTAGTGGTTCCAAATAAAGCTTCTTAGATCGTGGTTCATCCTGGTTTGTGATATACCATGGATTTTACCCGTTTTTAACCATGGTATACTAGTGTTTTACTATATATTTAATCTGTTTTCTAGCATGTTAGGTATGTTTTCAGGTTCAGGAGCATTTTGTGAGAAAATGATGTTTTTGGAGCATTTTGGAGTACAAGAGATGATACACCCGAGTTGACCATTCAAGACTAAGTCGGAAGTCAACATTGCGATTATAATCGATCGATACTCATCTTGAGTTGTCGATCGATGTAGCTGAGAAGATCCGAGTACTAGAAGATTATAATCGATCGATACACATTCAGTGTTGTCGATCGATATCGAGGACGAAATGGTTTAGCCGACTACTTCACCAAGACTTCACCAAATTACGAGATTGCCCCTGACGAGTTTTTAAACTAATGGAAATGCTTAAATACTCCTGCTAAGTATTTTTGACGGCAAGTTTTGAAACCCTTTGAAGCTTGAAGCTTTTTACAACCAAAGCAGAGAGTGTGAGAGAGAGACTAGAGTTTTATTTGTTTGAGAGAGATTGGAGAGATTTCTCATCTCCTTTTGTATTTCTACTTTATTCTATCTATGCAATTCTTTCATCTATCTATTGTTATGAATTGTTTAGCTATGTCTGAGTAGTCTACTTGTTAGATCTAGGGTTTAAATAGGTTTGTGGGATTAGCCCCAAACTATAATTGCTAAGTTGTGATACTCATCAAATGGATTGTACCCTATGCTTGTTTTAGAGTAGCTAACTAGAACATAGATCACTAGGATCTTAGATTATCTTGAATTATCCATTTGAGCGATGCCTGTTTCCCGTTGAGAAGAACGACAGTTCCTCCTTGAGACCTTGTGGTCATATTCGGTTCGCACCTAGGCAGATCTAGAAGCCGTCGATCGATAACCCTACTGGTGAATCGATCGGCGCCGCGAAAGGTGTATCGCTCGATATCTCAAAAGGATATCGACCGACTCTTTTTCTGTGTCATCATGCGAAAGGTGTGGCCAGAGATCTAGATATTTTAACCAGTGATTCATTCACATATGTTAAGCGGCTGAGATCTATAGTATCATGCAAGCAACTTGTTAAAGCATTTATAGAGATTATAATCTCCATTCCTGAATAGAAACCCTATGTCTAGCACTCTTTATCCCATTTAAACAACCCTTATATTGTTAGTTAGAGCAACTGCCTTGCTTATTTTAGGAATTGTTATTCTCATTTCTATCATATAAACCAACCTTGCCTAGGATTGATTAGTAGATTTTATTTAATTGGTTCCCTAGCTCCTCGTGATTCGATCCCTAAATACTACAGTTGTACCTCTTATTTGAGAGAGTAAGCTCTACTGGGTAATTTGAGCACTATCAAATTTGGCGCCGTTGCCGGGGAGCTTTGATCGCCATTAGATTTAATCTTATTAATCTTAGGTTTTTCTTTTACCCCCTTTCTTATTTAAATTTTTCTTGTCTTTTCAGGTACATGCCCAGCAGTACCAGAAGCAACAAGGGAAATCAACTATTATTCTCAGAGGATCCTGCACACTTGGAACGCTCAATCCGCAAAGACATACGCTCCGCATCGATCGACAGAACTGCATTACCGTCGACTGATACTAACGTTCAACAGTCGACCGACACTCAGACAGCACCGTCGACCGATACCGTTTGCCGATCCGCATCGTTCGATACTTCTAACCGTATATCGATCGACACTACTCCGCGAAGCATGGTCGCGATTGTCATTCTCACGCAGGGCGAGAATGGAAACCTGTATGACCAAGATGGTCATCTGCGTAATGCAACAGGTCAGAAGCTAGATGCACAGGGAAACATAATCCCTGAACCTGAAGCTGAGGCTACAGGAGAAGCTCAAACACGATCGTTGGCAGACTATAACCGTCCAGACGAGTACTACACCAACAGATCAGCTATTCGACTTCCAGAGATTCAGAAGCCGAACTTCGAGCTCAAGCCTCAGTACTACTCTCTCGTGTCTCAGATACCTTATTCTGGGCAATCACACGAGCATCCTATGGACCATCTGGAGAGGTTTGAGGATCTTATCGCTGCTATTCGTATGGATGGAGTCCCCGAGGACTACCTACTCTGCAAGCTCTTCAAATACTCACTGATTGGAGAAGCTTCGCACTGGCTCAAGCAGCTACCTACAGGATCACTGACATCCTGGGCCGACATCAAAAACGCCTTCCTGCGTAATTTCTTTGATGAGGCACGCGCTGAAGACTTAAGAAGCAAAATCGCCACTTTCGCGCAAAAGCCTAGTGAGACTTTTAAAGACGCGTGGATCAGATTCAAGTTCTTCCAGCGAGACTGTCCACACCATGGATTCAATGAAGTGCAGCTGTTAAGCACTTTCTACAGAGGTATCGCCTTAAGGTATCAGATGGCTCTTGATACTGCTAGTGAGGGGAACTTCAACACTAGGAATCCAATAGAGGCTGTGAGACTTATTGAGAACCTAGCCAACAGCAG
Organism: Raphanus sativus; assembly: GCF_000801105.2. Taxonomy (NCBI): domain Eukaryota; kingdom Viridiplantae; phylum Streptophyta; class Magnoliopsida; order Brassicales; family Brassicaceae; genus Raphanus; species Raphanus sativus. The sequence continues at coordinate 10,441 of NW_026615962.1, forward strand.
CAGCACCAAGAACACTGACTCTGACAAGAAGAAATCGGTTGCAGCCATCGGTGAAGACCAGATGAATGAAGTCAGAGCCAAGATAGATGCTTTACATGCATTTCCGGGGCAACCAGTCTGCTCAGCTGAAGAAGGAGAGGCTAGAGAGGATGATACAGAGGAAGATGTGAACTACATTGGAGGTACTGGATTTCAGAGATATGGAAACCAGAGTGGAAACAGAAATTTTTTTGGCAGTGGTCAAAAGAGTAACTACAACCAGAGTTCACAGTATCAGAAACCCTTCACCAACACAAGGAACTACGGCAACTCAGCTTACCAAAACCCACCGCCACCCACCCAGGAGAGTAAGTTTGATGCCATGATTGATAGAGTTCTGGAAGGTCAGCAGAAGCTTACAGTAGACTTCAATGGGAAGATTGATTCTGTCTTCAACAATCTGACCACGAGGATAGACACCATCTGCACTCAAGTTAAGAAACTTGAGACACAGATTTTCCAGACTGAAGACTCTATTAGGAGGATTGGAACTTCTAAGGAAGTAGGGGAAGTAAATAGGAAACACCATGTCAATGCTATCATAGATGATGATTTCTGGCAAGTGGTGAAACAGGAGAAGCTACAAGAAGGAGACTTTGAAGTAGAAAGCAACCGAATCAATGCACTCAGACCCACACCGAAACCACAAGCTACCCCTACCGAAATAACTGGTAACCTTTCAGACACTACACCTGTATCAGAGGAAACTGAAGGAAGAAGGTTAAGGAGTCGGAAGGAGAAGATTCCTAAGAACCTTAAGAGGAAAGCTAATGAAAAGGAGATTGATGGTTTCACTAAGAGAGTTATCGGAATCCCACAAGAGAAACCTTTTGAGGAGGTTTATTTCACAAAGAGATTGTGGATGTTCTTCAGAGAAACAAGGGAGACTGAAACTGACATTAGGAGAAGGTTTGACAACGTCAGAGAAGAGATGAGGAAAATGATTACTTTGCTAAAGAAGAGTGATCCTGGGAAGTTTGCAATACCCTGTGTGGTACAAGGTATTGAATTTCCTCATGCACTATGTGACACTGGTTCATCAGTCAGCATCTTACCAAAGGTCATGGCAGACCATCTGCGCCTGCAAGTAGAGCCTTCACCACAGATTTTTACTTTCGTGGATTACTCTCAGAGAAATTCTGGAGGCTTCATCAAAGACCTAGAGGTACACATTGGTGATGGTATCGTCCCTGTGGATTTTCATGTCCTAGACATCAAGCTAAATTGGAACTCTTCCCTCTTACTTGGAAGAGCATTTATGGCTACAGTAGGAGCCATATGTGACATGAACACCAACAGGATGTGCTTGACTATGATAGATCCAGATATCCACTACGACCCTGTCAAGCTTGGAAAACCACCAGCCAAATTAGTGGTAAAGGAAGATGATACTGGTATCATCGCATTTTGTCATTGTGAAGTCGAGTACGAGACAGAGTACTCGGGATCGATCGACAGTACTTTGACGTCATCGATCGACACTTGCAAGTCAGAGGAGATCAACAGCAACAATGGATCATCGATCGACAGAGACCCACCGGATGATGAACTCGATCTACCAGATCATTGCTACCTGAATTTCGCCATCCCACCCAACCGAAAGGAAGATGATTACTCAGTAAGGAGTTGGGCAGATAGCGGATTTCATGAGAGTTTTGCAGTAGACATAGCCACCTCTTCCCACAGTGGAGACCACAGTGAAGAATATGATGAAGACTATTGGGAAGAGAGAGCTTGGGAAATTTACTTGGAGAATGACAGATTTGCACCTAAATCGATCGACATCAAACGCCCACCATCGATCGATTATCTACTTCATCCAGCAAAACGACATCGTCCATCGATCGACATTGCCAGTATAATATCGATCGATATTAACCCGAACAACTTAAAAGACAAAATCAGAATTTCACCGATTAGGACAACACATGGGTAGAAAAGGTTGACAACTCAAGCCACGAAAATTCAAAACTTTTCACATTCTACCCAGCAGCTTCCAGCATTCAGAGATTCATCAATGGAAGACTGCAACAACATGTTAAATCGATCCAACCGTGCAGCTAGACGTGCACCATCGATCACCACCACCACACACCCATCGATCGACACCTTCAACAGAGCTCAACCGAGATCTCATGAACCTTATGATATCAGGAACGTTTCACTAACACCTGATGAATTTGGAATTTTCAGGGACACAGATGGCTATGCAAGAGCTATGGATGGAAGAGTTCTGCACATAACCAGAGAGGACATAGCAGACATCCTCCAAGTTGCCAATGGACCAGAAAACCTGTTCACACAGCAACGTAGCCATCCAAACATCCTAAAACACGTCCAGGACAACCACAACACCAACACAAGGGAGGATACAGTTCCTCAACACTTCGGTTAACCTCGACATTCACAATCGATCGACATCGTTTCAACACCGTCGATCGATGGCGGATATTCCGGATCGATCGACAGACCAAGAGTCAGATCGCCCGACAGACGATTGGAGTTTGGACGACGTGCCTTCAATACTGATGGATCCAGGAGATTCAAGTGGGAAGCTAAGGATGTATATGGTGTCTACAGAGATGAGTTTGGCTATGCTAGAGGAGTTGATGGTGAAATCATCCATGTTACCAAGGAGCAAGTAAAGAGACTTTTGGATAGAGCATCCCTTTTTCACAGAGGTTGCTTACAACTTCCAATACACACACGCCCTTACCTTGCATACACACCACCACCAGTGCCTTACAGTAGAGAGGAGGTGGATGATATGGTGACTGATGTATGGAGAGCTCAGGCGCACCTTGAGGCAAACATGCACACATTGGTGGAAGACACTTTCCAGCCTTTGGATGTCAGTTACAAGGACTTCCAGAATGATATGGCTGAGATAAAAGTGGAGATTGGAAACATATTGACCATGCTTGAGAAAGAGGCTACGCCACCAGTATCGACCGACAGAGTATATGTACCATCGATCGTCATCGGCAAGACTACATCCATGGACCGACCAGAATGTTCATCACCTAAGAAAGATGAATGGGAGGTTGCTTACATCAATACACGGATTGGAGACGTCTACAGCCCTCTCAACAACAATGTCGAATGGTTAAGCAAGAGGATCGATCTTCTACAAAAGGAGTTGGACACAATTCGCCAGAATGACCAAGCTCAGAATACTACTTTTCCATCGATCGACACACATCCTTCGTCGTCAATCGACACGAGGTTCGCAGAACTGGAAGATAGGATGAAATCGTACGAAGAGAAACATGATCTTTTAAGTTCACCTATCATGCGATACCTGGATACACTTTCACGACAGCTGGACAAGCTAGAAAGAGATATGAGCATCATTAAGGCTTATATTGATCTTCGTGATAGCAATGAAGCATCGATCGACAGGCCTCGACCAACATCGATCGACAGCGAGCCACCACCAGCGAAAAGAGCAGGCACTCCAGCAGCAGTTGATGAACTTAAACTTGAGCTGTGCGAGGCTATGGATGCTATGGAAAGGAGACTCAATGGGACCTGTGATACCATTGACTACACTGTTAACGAAAGAGTTAACAGCCTCTGCAGAACTACTCGCCAGATGAAGGGCAATATACGTACTCTATAGTACCAAGGACAGTGCTCACAGTCGATCGACACAGTGGATTCTGAGTCGACCGACAGACCCCTCAGCGAAATGACCGACGCGCATCTCGTAGCATCGATCGACACCGAGTCTTTAGCAGACCAAGATCAGTTTATTTTGGACAGGATCGATGCATTACAGAGCGAGCTGACATTATTGTCCGTACACACCTACCAGACCATCGACTAGAAAGTTGAAAAAATCGAATACATCGAGAATTCTGTGAAGAAACTTCAAGATACAGTCCTCCAGATAGATAAGAAGCAACTACAAGCGCATGATGCCACAAGAAGCTTCGTCGCCACATGGTTCAATAGTAGGAGACACAAGATTGATGATTGCTGTCCGGTAATCAGCAGTTTCTGCACCCCATGAGTCACTCACCTACCACAGTCAAGCTAAATGACTATAACCAAGCTCTGAGTGGGAGGCAACCCATTATTAGGTTTTCTTTTTCTTTATTTTTATTTTTATTTTATTTTTCTTTTTGCTTTTATTTTCGAATTTATTTTGCAGTTTTTATTAGATCCAAGTAGAATGATAATTCCATCGATCGACATTCACCATTCATATCGCTCGACACCACACGACCATTACTAACGATCGACGTATACCACTACGAATCAATCGACATCTTGTCGATCAGGTTTATTCATTCTAACTTGTTATATTTATTAATTATGTTTTATTTTTTTTACCTCACCACCGGATGTTACACTGGCAGTGTAATTTAAGTCTGGGGGGGAGTTTACTAATATGTGTTTTTATTTTGGTTTTTATTAAAATGTTTTTCAAAATTATTTTTCGCATAAGTATTAAATAGGAACATTGACATGGATTTATATTTGATTGTCTGACCACTCTTTAGCACCATTCTAGATTACTGATTGCAGATAGTACTAAAGATGCTAAAGTGGATCAACTTGCTATCTATATTCACTAGCTAAGATTGTTTGAAGGAACCAAATCTGACCTCCAACACTAATACTGACTTATTTGCTTGTCTTGGGGCTTGGATATCACTGGATCGGAATCCTCTTACAAGTCTGGAAGGTAAAAAGTCTGTGTGTTTCTAGTTCCCTTCCTTCTCTCTCTTCGGCATCTCGAGATCTAAGTTTATGTTATAAAAGATTGAAATGATTTCTTGAGAAGCATAGGGATAGGAGTGTCTCCTGCGACCCCAGTATTCGAAATCTCAAGGATGATCACACATTGTGGAAACGAGGGGTAGGAGTGATTCCTGCGACCCCATTATTCGCTACACTTTGTCAAAAATGTATGAGTTACAATGCAAATGTCAATGAGATGGACTAGATGACCTATGTGGCATCGAAACCTGTTGAAATTGAAACTAATAAGAGATTCAGTGAAGAGAGAAGAGGGGAGAAAGGGATCAGAGAAGACTACCTGTGTGTTCAGATACTTGTTTGAGTTGAATCCATGTGTTCTTTGATCGATACTCCCAAGGTAAAGCCTGCACTTTATTTTATGTTAAGAAATGAGGTTAGTAGAGGGGAATGTCAGATGAGAATTGCTATGTTGTTGACTAGATGAGTTTGGTTGCTAAGCTAGGATAAGGCATGATGAACTTCTGTGATTAGGATGTTTAGACATGAATTGCAAACCCATAGAGTGATGACTTCAATATATTGAATCTTTGAGTTCCTGCTATTTCCAAACCTCTTCCAAAGACTACTGTTTTTGCTTGAGGACAAGCAAAGGAGTAAGTCTTGGGGAGTTGATATACCATGGATTTTACCCGTTTTTAACCATGGTATACTAGTGTTTTACTATATATTTAATCTGTTTTCTAGCCTGTTAGGTATGTTTTCAGGTTCAGGAGCATTTTGTGAGAAAGTGATGTTTTTGGAGCATTTTGGAGTATAAGAGATGATACACCCGAGTTGACCATTCAAGACTAAGTCGGAAGTCAACATTGCGATTATAATCGATCGATACTCATCTTGAGTTGTCGATCGATGTAGCTGAGAAGATCCGAGTACTAGAAGATTATAATCGATCGATACACATTCAGTGTTGTCGATCGATATCGAGGACAAAATGGTTTAGCCGACTACTTCACCAAGACTTCACCAAATTACGAGATTGCCCCTGACGAGTTTTTAACCTAATGGAAATGCTTAAATACTCCTGCTAAGTATTTTTGACGGCAAGTTTTGAAACCCTTTGAAGCTTGAAGCTTTTTACAACCAAAGCAGAGAGTGTGAGAGAGAGACTAGAGTTTTATTTGTTTGAGAGAGATTGGAGAGATTTCTCATCTCTTTTTGTATTTCTACTTTATTCTATCTATGCAATTCTTTCATCTATCTATTGTTATGAATTGTTTAGCTATGTCTGAGTAGTCTACTTGTTAGAACTAGGGTTTAAATAGGTTTGTGGGATTAGCCCCAAACTATTATTGCTAAGTTGTGATACTCATCAAATGGATTGTACCCTATGCTTGTTTTAGAGTAGCTAACTAGAACATAAATCACTAGGATCTTAGATTATCTTGAATTATCCATTTGAGCGATGCCTGTTTCCCGTTGAGAAGAACGATAGTTCCTCCTTGAGACCTTGTGGTCATATTCGGTTCGCGCCTAGGCAGATCTAGAAGCCGTCGATCGATAACCCTACTGGTGAATCGATCGGCGCCGCGAAAGGTGTATCGCTCGATATATCAAAAGGATATCGACCGACTCTTTTTCTGTGTCATCATGCGAAAGGTGTGGCCAGAGATCTAGATATTTTAACCAGTGATTCATTCACATATGTTAAGCGGCTGAGATCTATAGTATCATGCAAGCAACTTGTTAAAGCATTTATAGAGATTATAATCTCCATTCCTGAATAGAAACCCTATGTCTAGCACTCTTTATCCCATTTAAACAACCCTTCATATTGTTAGTTAGAGCAACTGCCTTGCTCATTTTAGGAATTGTTATTCTCATTTCTATCATATAAACCAACCTTCCTAGGATTGATTAGTAGATTTTATTTAATTGGTTCCCTAGCTCCTCGTGATTTGATCCCTAAGTACTACAGATGTACCTCTTATTTGAGAGAGTAAGCTCTACTGGGTAATTTGAGCACTATCAGTTTGATGGAATCATGAAGATAATGGCATATGTCAGAACAGGCTAATCTGGAATCATCTGGATAGAAGGTGGTATATCTTCTTTCTCACAACACTTATGAAATTTATTCAACTTCCTTGTTATTCTCCACTGATTAGTGGTTGCAAATAAAGCTTCTTAGATTGTGGTTCATCCTGGTTTGATAAGAATCATGAAGATATTGCCATATGTCCGAACAGGCTAATCTGGAATCATCTGGATAGAAAGTGGGATATCTTCTTACTCACAACTCCTATGAGATTTATTAAACTTCCTGGTTATTCTCCTCTGAATAGTGGTTCCAAATAAAGCTTTTAAGATCGTGGTTTATCCAGGTTTGATAAGAATCATTGAGATAATGGCATATGTTTGAACATGCTAATTTGGAATCATCTGGATAGAAAGTTGGATATCTTCTTACTCACAACTCCTATGAGATTTATTCAACTTCCTGGTTATTCTCCACTGATTATTGGTTCCAAATAAAGCTTCTTAGATCGTGGTTCATCCTGGTTTGATAAGAATCATGAAGATAATGGCATATGTCCGAACAGGCTAATCTGGAATCATCTGGATAGAAGGTGGGATATCTTCTTGCTCACAACACTTATGAGATTTATTCAACTTCCTGGTTATTCTCCACTGATTAGTGGTTCCAAATAAAGCTTCTTAGATCGTGGTTCATCCTGGTTTGATAAGAATCATGAAGATATTGCCATATGTCCGAACAGGCTAATCTGGAATCATCTGGATAGAAAGTGGGATATCTTCTTACTCACAACTCCTATGAGATTTATTTAACTTCCTGGTTATTCTCCACTGATTAGTGGTTCCAAATAAAGCTTCTTAGATCGTGGTTCATCCTGGTTTGATAAGAATCATGAAGATAATGGCATATGTCCGAACAGGCTAATCTGGAATCATCTGGATAGAAGGTGGGATATCTTCTTGCTCACAACACTTATGAGATTTATTCAACTTCCTGGTTATTCTCCACTGATTAGTGGTTCCAAATAAAGCTTCTTAGATCGTGGTTCATCCTGGTTTGATAAGAATCATGAAGATATTGCCATATGTCCGAACAGGCTAATCTGGAATCATCTGGATAGAAAGTGGAATATCTTCTTACTCACAACTCCTATGAGATTTATTCAACTTCCTGGTTATTCTCCACTGATTAGTGGTTCCCAATCAAGCTTCTTACATATTGGTTCATCCTGGTTTGATAAGAATCATGAAGATAATGGAATATGTCCGAACAGGCTAATCTGGAATCATCTGGATAGAAGGTGGGATATCTTCTTGCTCACAACACTTATGAGATTTATTCAACTTCCTGGTTATTCTCCACTGATTAGTGGTTCCAAATAAAGCTTCTTAGATCGTGGTTCATCCTGGTTTGATAAGAATCATGAAGATATTGTCATATGTCCGAACAGGCTAATCTGGAATCATCTGGATAGAAAGTGGGATATCTTCTTACTCACAACTCCTATGAGATTTATTCAACTTCCTGGTTATTCTCCACTGATTAGTGGTTCCAAATAAAGCTTCTTAGATATTGGTTCATCCTGGTTTGATAAGAATCATGAAGATAATGGAATATGTCCGAACAGGCTAATCTGGAATCATCTGGATAGAAGGTGGGATATCTTCTTGCTCACAACACTTATGAGATTTATTCAACTTCCTGGTTATTCTCCACTGATTAGTGGTTCCAAATAAAGCTTCTTAGATCGTGGTTCATCCTGGTTTGATAAGAATCATGAAGATAATGGCATATGTCCGAACAGGCTAATCTGGAATCATCTGGATAGAAGGTGGGATATCTTCTTGCTCACAACACTTATGAGATTTATTCAACTTCCTGGTTATTCTCCACTGATTAGTGGTTCCAAATAAAGCTTCTTAGATCGTGGTTCATCCTGGTTTGATAAGAATCATGAAGATATTGCCATATGTCCGAACAGGCTAATCTGGAATCATCTGGATAGAAAGTGGGATATCTTCTTACTCACAACTCCTATGAGATTTATTCAACTTCCTGGTTATTCTCCACTGATTAGTGGTTCCAAATAAAGCTTCTTAGATCGTGGTTCATCCTGGTTTGATAAGAATCATGAAGATAATGGCATATGTCCGAACAGGCTAATCTGGAATCATCTGGATAGAAAGTGGGATATCTTCTTACTCACAACTCTTATGAGATTTATTCAACTTCCTGGTTATTCTCCACTGATTAGTGGTTCCAAATAAAGCTTCTTAGATCGTGGTTCATCCTGGTTTGATAAGAATCATGAAGATATTGCCATATGTCCGAACAGGCTAATCTGGAATCATCTGGATAGAAAGTGGGATATCTTCTTACTCACAACTCCTATGAGATTTATTCAACTTCCTGGTTATTCTCCACTGATTAGTGGTTCCAAATAAAGCTTCTTAGATCGTGGTTCATCCTGGTTTGATAAGAATCATGAAGATAATGGCATATGTCCGAACAGGCTAATCTGGAATCATCTGGATAGAAAGTGGGATATCTTCTTACTCACAACTCCTATGAGATTTATTCAACTTCCTGGTTATTCTCCACTGATTAGTGGTTCCAAATAAAGCTTCTTAGATCGTGGTTCATCCTGGTTTGATAAGAATCATGAAGATAATGCATATGTCCGAACAGGCTAATCTGGAATCATCTGGATAGAAGGTGGGATATCTTCTTACTCACAACTCCTATGAGATTTATTCAACTTCCTGGTTATTCTCCACTGATTAGTGGTTCCAAATAAAGCTTCTTAGATCGTGGTTCATCCTGGTTTGATAAGAATCATGAAGATAATGGCATATGTCCGAACAGGCTAATCTGGAATCATCTGGATAGAAGGTGGGATATCTTCTTGCTCACAACACTTATGAGATTTATTCAACTTCCTGGTTATTCTCCACTGATTAGTGGTTCCAAATAAAGCTTCTTAGATCGTGGTTCATCCTGGTTTGATAAGAATCATGAAGATATTGCCATATGTCCGAACAGGCTAATCTGGAATCATCTGGATAGAAAGTGGGATATCTTCTTACTCACAACTCCTATGAGATTTATTCAACTTCCTGGTTATTCTCCACTGATTAGTGGTTCCAAATAAAGCTTCTTAGATCGTGGTTCATCCTGGTTTGATAAGAATCATGAAGATAATGGCATATGTCCGAACAGGCTAATCTGGAATCATCTGGATAGAAGGTGGGATATCTTCTTGCTCACAATCCTTATGAGATTTATTCAACTTCCTGGTTATTCTCCACTGATTAGTGGTTCCAAATAAAGCTTCTTAGATCGTGGTTCATCCTGGTTTGATAAGAATCATGAAGATATTGCCATATGTCCGAACAGGCTAATCTGGAATCATCTGGATAGAAAGTGGGATATCTTCTTACTCACAACTCCTATGAGATTTATTCAACTTCCTGGTTATTCTCCACTGATTAGTGGTTCCAAATAAAGCTTCTTAGATCGTGGTTCATCCTGGTTTGATAAGAATCATGAAGATAATGGCATATGTTCGAACAGGCTAATCTGGAATCATCTGGATAGAAAGTGGGATATCTTCTTACTCACAACTCCTATGAGATTTATTCAACTTCCTGGTTATTCTCCACTGATTAGTGGTTCCAAATAAAGCTTCTTAGATCGTGGTTCATCCTGGTTTGATAAGAATCATGAAGATAATGGCATATGTCCGAACAGGCTAATCTGGAATCATCTGGATAGAAGGTGGGATATCTTCTTGCTCACAACACTTATGAGATTTATTCAACTTCCTGGTTATTCTCCACTGATTAGTGGTTCCAAATAAAGCTTCTTAGATCGTGGTTCATCCTGGTTTGATAAGAATCATGAAGATATTGCCATATGTCCGAACAGGCTAATCTGGAATCATCTGGATAGAAAGTGGGATATCTTCTTACTCACAACTCCTATGAGATTTATTCAACTTCCTGGTTATTCTCCACTGATTAGTGGTTCCAAATAAAGCTTCTTAGATCGTGGTTCATCCTGGTTTGATAAGAATCATGAAGATAATGGCATATGTCCGAACAGGCTAATCTGGAATCATCTGGATAGAAGGTGGGATATCTTCTTGCTCACAACACTTATGAGATTTATTCAACTTCCTGGTTATTCTCCACTGATTAGTGGTTCCAAATAAAGCTTCTTAGATCGTGGTTCATCCTGGTTTGATAAGAATCATGAAGATATTGCCATATGTCCGAACAGGCTAATCTGGAATCATCTGGATAGAAAGTGGGATATCTTCTTACTCACAACTCCTATGAGATTTATTCAACTTCCTGGTTATTCTCCACTGATTAGTGGTTCCAAATAAAGCTTCTTAGATCGTGGTTCATCCTGGTTTGATAAGAATCATGAAGATAATGGCATATGTCCGAACAGGCTAATCTGGAATCATCTGGATAGAAAGTGGGATATCTTCTTACTCACAACTCCTATGAGATTTATTCAACTTCCTGGTTATTCTCCACTGATTAGTGGTTCCAAATAAAGCTTCTTAGATCGTGGTTCATCCTGGTTTGATAAGAATCATGAAGATATTGCCATATGTCCGAACAGGCTAATCTGGAATCATCTGGATAGAAAGTGGGATATCTTCTTACTCACAACTCCTATGAGATTTATTTAACTTCCTGGTTATTCTCCACTGATTAGTGGTTCCAAATAAAGCTTCTTAGATCGTGGTTCATCCTGGTTTGATAAGAATCATGAAGATAATGACATATGTTCGAACATGCTAATCTGGAATCATCTGGATAGAAAGTGGGATATCTTCTTACTCACAACTCCTATGAGATTTATTCAACTTCCTGGTTATTCTCCACTGATTAGTGGTTCCAAATAAAGCTTCTTAGATCGTGGTTCATCCTGGTTTGATAAGAATCATGAAGATAATGGCATATGTCCGAACAGGTTAATCTGGAATCATCTGGATAGAAGGTGGGATATCTTCTTGCTCACAACACTTATGAGATTTATTCAACTTCCTGGTTATTCTCCACTGATTAGTGGTTCCAAATAAAGCTTCTTAGATCGTGGATCATCCTGGTTTGATAAGAATCATGAAGATATTGCCATATGTCCGAACAGGCTAATCTGGAATCATCTGGAAAGAAAGTGGGATATCTTCTTACTCACAACTCCTATGAGATTTATTTAACTTCCTGGTTATTCTCCACTGAATATTGGTTCCAAATAAAGCTTCTTAGATCGTGGTTCATCCTGGTTTATAAGAATCATGAAGATAATGGCATATGTCTGAACATGCTAATCTATAATCATCTGAATAGAAGGTGGGATATCTTCTTGCTCACAACACTTATGAGATTTATTCAACTTCCTGGTTATTCTCCACTGATTAGTGGTTCCAAATAAAGCTTCTTAGATCGTGGTTCATCCTGGTTTGATAAGAATCATGAAGCTATTGCCATATGTCCGAACATGCTAATCTGGAATCATCTGGATAGAAAGTGGGATATCTTCTTACTCACAACTCCTATGAGATTTATTTAACTTCCTGGTTATTCTCCTCTGAATAGTGGTTCCAAATAAAGCTTCTTAGATCGTGGTTCATCCTAGTTTGATAAGAATCATGAAGATATTGCCATATGTTTGAACAGACTAATCTGGAATCATCTGGGTAGAAGGTGGGATATCTTCTTGCTCACAACACTTATGAGATTTATTTAACTTCCTGATTATTCTCCACTGAATAGTGGTTCCAAATAGAGTTTCTTAGATATGGGAACCGAAATTCGCACCGTCAATATTTCGTATAAATAAGGAAACTAGGAAAACCCTAATTTCCCAGAAGGTCTTGGATTTCTGAGAAACCACACGTCAAACAATCCGAACACGACAATAACGGAAAATAAAAATAAAAATCGTAAAAAGAGAGCAAGAAGGATTTTATTCCGAATCTGCGTATGAGCGTGATAACAACAAGGTAACGTTCTTCGGCTACGAGAGCTGTCGGCGAGATCCTAGTTCTAATACCCGAAGGTGGCTAAACCTAATTGAGTCGCAGCTCGAAAAAAGAAAAACGGAAAGTTGCCTAAATGGCTTTAAGTGCTAAGTTGCTCTGGAAAAGTGATGCCTCTATGCCTCTCGCCTTGAACTCTTTATATACTCCCTCCAAGGTCGGTTTACGCTTCCCCCTTTTGCCCTTAAACCGTTATAGTCGAAAAAATGGGAATATTTCATTTTTTCCGATCTTCATGATTATCTGCGGAAAGTTTCCATTTTTTCCGCGGAAACTGATGCTTATCCACCAAGCATAAACCGTCATTAGGTTTATGGGTTTTTAAGAAATCGCAAGTGGGCCTCGAATCAAGTTTAGGACCTCTTTGGGCCGTATTTTTGATTCGAGACTTTTTAACGATTTCTCCGATAAGGTTAAGTCTCCGCGGTTTTATCGTAAACCAAACGGACGATTCCATTTGATCGAGAGATCAAGAAACGGATAGTCGTGAGTTGCGGAGAACGGCTATATGGATAGTCGAGAATGCATAGTTTTATGTCGTATCGTCGTTTCGGAAGACTTTGGACGTTTCGGAGAATGATCGATGCACGAACGCTCGATCGCTACAGCGACCGAACTTTGTCCGCAGCTCGGTCGCTATAGCGACCGAGCTTTGTGCGTATGAGCTCGGTCGCTATAGCGACCGAGCTTCGTATGATCCTGCGATTATCACGTTCCTATTCTCGTGTTTCGTCGATTCTTTGTTATCTTCGATGATCACGTTTCGACGAGAACTTTGTTTAATTTGCGGAACTCTTCGCAAGATATTTTATTTTTACGATTTTCTTTCGTAAAAATAAAATAAAATTTATTTTATCGAATGTTTCGATACTAACTTCGTAACGACGGTTTTTGACCCCAACAGTTAGCCCCCCAGTACGTTAGAATCGTCTGGAGATTCAAACGTATGTATAGGTAAATCGGACAAGATAGTCGTTTCTTTTGACGAAGTTCGTATTCGTAAATTCGTAAAGATATACGAAAACAATTATATATATGTATATATATATATATATATATATATATATATATATATATATATATATTTTGTTTTTGAATAGTATGCAACCACAATCTTATAAGTATTGAGCTTTTTTCCTTCATTTCTTTCACACCTCTTCTCTTTTCTTTCTCTCAAATTCTCTCTCAAGATGTCTTCCTCTCAAGATGGCAAGATGAACTCAGATGCTGAAATGGTTGAAGCTCCGCTGGCCCCAGTTGATGAATCTGCACCTGAGCCAACTTGTGTTGCTGGCTTCCTTTCGTTCCGCGAGAGGATGGCTCGTCGCAAGGCCGAGAAGGAAATCATCCAGACCACCGAAGAGAAATCATCCTCTCCTGAAGCGACGGACGCCCCAGCTTCCGGTTCCGAGGTCCCAATCCTTCCCTGGTCGGAGAGCGTTCCGAGATGCAGTCTTTAGAAGTTCCGTCCCAGGCCCCGGGATCATTGTCCGTTCCGATCATTGTTGAAGACAAGGAGGAGGCCGTTGAGCCCGTTCCTCCAGCCAAGAGGGAGATCGTTTTAGGGTTGCGAGCGGCAAGTGCTGTCCCGGTTTCTCGTTCTCGGAAGAGGAAGTGTGTGGCACCTGTCGAGGGAGGTCTTCCGCTGCCGGAGGGATTGCGTATTGCACCTGTTCTCTGCGGAAAGGTATGTTATTAGATTTAAACTTATCCTTCCGTTTTGATTCCATGCTTATTAACACGATTTTTCCCTCTACAGTTCCTATCTCTGATCAACGGGATTATTGGAGATTGCAGTACCAAGGCCGCCCGTCTTGCCAGAGAGCTTGGAGACGCGCAGGGCCAACTATCCAAAATCCAAAGTACAATGACGGCGCTGACGGATTCCTGCACTGCTAAGGTGTCTAGGCTTGAGGGGCAGGTTGGCGAGCTTGAGAGAGATCTTGGGAAAACTGCGAGTGCTTTGATCAAGGAGAAGAAAACCAGGAAGGCAAAGGCTTCGGAAGTTCGTCGACTCCAGCACCAGATCGAGACTAGTGAGGGCTTGATGCGTCGCAGTGTAGATGACGCCATGAGTGCTTTGCGTGCCGGGTTCTAGTCCCGTTTGGCGGGTTTCGCTGAGATCCTGGGCTCCTTAGAGTTTGTTTACCGCAGTGATCTGATCTCAGCGAGCATTGATGGTGGGATGGCGATTATTCATGCGCTCAAAGATGATCCCTCTTCGTCCCTTCAGTCTGAGGAGGATAGCTTATCAGCCCGCAGGTTCGAGTTGGGGTCCTCGGACAGAACTTTCGAGCTGCTGCTATCTGATCTGCGATCTGAGTGCGTTCCGGAGTGATCTGCGGAGGATGCCGAGAAGCCCGGTTCGGCGACCGGAGAAGATGGTGACGAAGCGGCTGCGAGTGAGGCAGGTGAAGGGGACGTCCAGGTTTAAGGTTGTGGTCTTTTGGTTCAAGTGTTTTATGAGTTTATGTTTGTTCCGGCCTTCTAAGGCCGTGTTTTTATCTTCGGGACTGGCCACTTGTGGCGTTGAATCCCTACCGCGTTGCGGTTTTTAATTAATGAAAATTTGGATTTGCATATTTATGAGAACTTCCGTATATCGAAGTTTGAAAGGTAGGGTATGAGTTGTCGTCTCATTCCTGCCTCTCAGACGATCACCGTATCTATCGCGTGTTCAAAGCGAGATTTTCCGCAGTTTACGAATTTACGCGAAGGTTCGTATAACGGATAGACTTTAGTGAAGAGACAAATTTTGGGATCTCGTATCAGGTGTCGATACTATGCCTATGAGATGTTAAGTACTAGCAAGGCTGGGTTTAGGGCAAGACCTAGGTTTACTTTCGGATTGAGGCTTTGCGATGACAAATCGGCTTTCGTTTTGCCTGTTTGCGATTTTAACCTGACTCGTACCATTTAAAAATCCGAGAAATGTTATCGGCTTATCGTGATTTGTCTGGATACTAGTCGGAGCTACTTTCTTTACGAAGCGCTCAGACGAAATTTCGATTTTCTTGTATAGCGCGCTATGGTATCCTGGTCGGATGTAAGAGAGCCTACCCTTAGGTGGCTTGTCTGTTTAGGACGTTAGAGTTCGTTTGTTGTGATCAGCAACAAAGACATGATGCCGTTCTGTAGGCATTTTGTTTTTAAAAGTTTTATGAGAAAAAATTTATCCGGGCACGAAGCGACGTCTCACAGTGCGGTGAACGGATTTTTCTTATGCCATAAAAGAGTTACGGTCTTTTGAATAGTGTAGTTTAGATGAGTGACGATTTCTGGATGTGATAATCGTTGTTGAAGAGTTTCGAAAATTCGGAGTTTCCGTAAAGTTTTGAAAGTCGTGGGAGTATACGAATATACGCACCCCGCTCCACCCCTTTTAAATCGGGGGGGATAGCTGAACCCGCCGGTTAGCGAGTTGCCTACGTACCCCTTTTCGGGGATCAAGCCATCTCGTAGTTCTTTGATTGCGATGTTTTAGTGATAGTATTTTTTGAGATGCATGATGTTCCAAGTTCTTGGGATTTTCACACCTTGCATGTTTTCGATTTCGTAGGAACCAGGCCGGACGACTTTTATAATCTTATATGGTCCTTCCCAGTTGGCTCCTAGCTTTCCTGCGTTTCGTTCAGCAGTGTTCTGGAAAACATTGCGCAAAACTAAGTCTCCTACGTGAAATCGGCGATTTCGGACGTTGGCGTTTTAGTATTTTGCAGCTGCATGTTGATAATTTTGGATTCGGGTTAGGGCCCGATCCCGTTGCTCATTGACGAGATCAAGGTTATCCAATAGCATGGCATTGTTTATTTCTTCCCGTTCTGGGAGAAGCCGTCTACAGATCCTGGGAAATTCGACTTCCGCGGGAATCATGCATTCGGTGCCATATACAAGGGCGAAGGGTGTTTCTCCTGTTCCTCGTCTCGGAGTTGTGCGGTGTGACCAGAGGACTCCTTTGAGTTCCTCCGCCCATCTCCCTTTCTTTTCGTCCAGGCATTTCTTAAGTCCGTCAAGGACGGTCTTATTGATTGTTTCTGCCTGTCTGTTGCACTGCGGATATCTGGGAGTTGATTTGTTTAATCGTATCTTCCATTTTTCGCAAAATGCTTCGAAGCGGGTAGAGATGAACTGGGATCCGTTATCCGTTACTATTTCATATGGGATTCCATGCCTACAGATAATGTTTTTCCATACGAAATTTTCGACTTGTGCGTCCTTTATACTTGCGTAAGATTTGGCTTCTACCCATTTCGAAAAGAAATATGTGAGGACCAGCAGAAAGCGTTTTTGCTTGGATTTGTGAAGAGGTCCTACGATATCCATAGCCCAGCGCATGAAGGGGTATGGCGACGTAATGGAGGAGAGTTCTTCCGCAGGTTGCCGAATAGTTGGAGCGTGCCTCTGGCATTTTTCACATTTTCGTGTGAATTTTTCGCAGTCTCCGATCATCGTTGGCCAGTAATACCAGTGGCGTTTTATTTTTACGGCGAGCGATCTTCCGCCGGAAAGATTTCCGCAGGAACCAGAGTGAACTTCTTCCATTACCTTTCTAGCCTTATGTCCTTCTAAACAAGTCATGAGTGGTCCAGAGAATTTCCATTTGTAAATTTCTCCGTCGACCGTTACATAACGGGCGGCTTGGGTTTGGACTTTTCGAGCCGCCCACTTCTCGGGAGGTAATTTTCCGTCGATGATATATGCTCGTATCGCCTCTAGCCACGGCGTATCGCAGCCATATTCGTTTTGTTCTGGCGTTTCTTCTGATTCGACTGCGATTTCTTCCTCGTTATCATCTTGAATAAGATTGATGACGACGGGAGATCCAATGCTCGGATGTTCAATGAACTCTACCGGGATTACTCTTTTAAGTCCCGGATCTGAACTCGATGCCAGGGCTGCGAGTGCGTCTGCTTGCGTATTCTCGGAACGAGGAATTCTGGTCAGGGCGAAAGAATCAAAGTCCTGGGATAAGTTTTGGACTAGTTTGAGGTATGCTTCCATCCTTCCGTCCCTGGTTTCGTATTCCCCGCTATGATGGCTTGCAACGAGTTGAGAGTCGCAGTAAGCATGGATATTTCGTATCTTCAAACCATGGGCTAGTCGTAATCCCGCAATAAGGGCCTCGTACTCTGCCTCGTTATTCGAGGCGTGGAACTCTAATCTAAACGATTGTTCGAGGATCTCTCCGGTCGGCGACGTCAAACGGATGCCGATGCCGGATCCTTGTTTCGACGACGATCCGTCAACGTGGAGGAGCCAAGTTGAGTTAGGCTCTTTATTAGTTATGGCTTTGGTTCGCAACTCCACCAAGAAATCTGCGAGGACTTGAGACTTTGTACTCGTTCTGGGGCGATAGTCTATATCGTACTCGCTGAGTTCGACGGCCCATTTGGCTAATCTTCCCGACTGGCTCGGACTATGCAAGATAGTTCGGATGGGGAACGTTGTAACGATGACGATAGTGTGGGATTGAAAATAAGGTCGAAGCTTCCGCGCCGATGTTACGACTGCGTACGCTAATTTTTCCATCAGGGGATAACGAGTTTCGGCGTCCAGGAGTGTTTTGCTTACGTAGAAGATGGGTTTCTGATCCCCACGTTCCTCCCGTATTAGGACGCCGCTAACGGCAGTTGCCGATACTGCTATGTATAGGAATAGAGGTTCCCCAAATACGGGTTTTGCGAGAACTGGAGGAGTTGCCACATAGTGCTTTAGCTGTTTGAAAGCGTCTTCGCATTCATCTGACCACTCAAATTTTTTGTTTCCCCGCAGGACATCGTAGAAGGGTAAGCATTTGTCCGTTGATCGGGATATAAACCGATTGAGTGCTGTGACCCTCCCGGTCAACCTTTGTACTTCTCGCTTGTTTTTGAGAGAGGGCATCCCGATGAGCGCGTCGATCTGTTTTGGGTTGGCTTCTATCCCGCGATAAGTCACCAGGTATCCGAGGAATTCTCCCGATGCTACGGCGAATCTGCATTTGGCCGGGTTTAGTTTCATGTTATGTGAATTCAGCCGAGCGAAGCATTCCTCAAGATGGTCGACATGGTCGTTAGCGTGGAGGGATTTGACGAGCATGTCGTCAATGTAAACCTCCATTGTTTTTCCGAGTTGATCAGCGAACATTCGATTGACGAGTCGTTGGTATGTTGCGCCGGCGTTCTTAAGGCCAAAAGGCATTATTTTGTAGCAATAAGTCCCGCGATCCGTAATGAACGCTGTTTTCTCGCGGTCATCAGGATTCATCATAATCTAATTGTATCCTGAGAATGCGTCCATGAAGGATAAGAGTTCATTTCCTGCTGTTGCTTCGACCAATCGATCGATATGCGGCAAAGGGAAACTATCTTTCGGGCACGCTTTATTGAGATCGGTAAAATCGACGCACACTCGCCATTTTCCGTTCTTCTTTTTGACCACGACGGGATTTGCAAGCCAATCGGGGTAACGGACTTCCGTTATGGACCCCACCTTAAGAAGTTTTTCGACTTCTTCGTTGACTGCGGTTGCTCATTCGGGGCCTAGCTTTCGCCTTTTTTGCTTGATTGGTTTGAACGTTGGATCGGTGTTCAGTTCATGGCAGGTATTGTTAATGTCGATTCCTGGCATGTCCTCCGCAGTCCATGCGAATGTGTTGAGATTTTTCTTAAGACATGTTACGAGTTTTGTCTTCAAAGGCTCGCGGAGATTGGCTCCAATTTTGACACAACGTTCTGGGAACGCTTCATCAAGACAAACCGTAATTACGGGTTCACAGGTTGGTTCGCGTTTTTCCTCCAGGGCATCAGCCCTTCGAGATTGCCAGAAGAGTTCAGCCAGATCCTGTGTGTCTTCGTCTGAAGTTTTCTTAGTTTTCTTGGGAGCGGTGTCAAGGTCGGACCTCTTGCGCTTGAGTTCCGCAGCGAGACATATCCGCGATACTCTGGGATTTCCCCAGATCGTTTCGATCCCGTGGGGGGTTGGAAACTTAAGGCACATATGATATGTTGATGGAACTGCTCTCATGGAATTTATCCAGGGAGTGCCCATGATTGCGTTGTACGATGCCGGGATATCCACTACTAGGAATTCCGTCAGTTTTTCTGCCGTTCCGGCTTTGACCGTGAAACTGATCGATCCCGACGCGATGGTGGGCTCTCCTGAAAGCCCTACCAGCGGGCTGGAGTCTTCCGTAATTTTGACGGATCGACCTGCATCTTTGCGAGAGTTTCTTTGAAGATGATGTTAACCGAGCTTCCGGTGTCGATCAGTACTCTCGCGACGTCGATGTCGTGGATCGTCAGCTCAATTACCAGGAGGTCGTCGCGTGGTTTAGCCTGCTCGGCCGTTGCTTCCTCCCTGAATGAGATCTCGTCTGGATAGGATGAGATTTCCATCTCGCGTCTGATTGTTGAGCGGTTTTTGCGGGTAAGATTGATCCGTACCCCCCCTCCTTCTAGCGCCAAACTGTGGGAACCAAAATTCGCACCATCAATATTTCGTATAAATAAGGAAACTAGGAAAACCCTAATTGCCCAGAAGGTCCCGGATTTCTGAGAAACCACACGTCAAGCAATCAGAACACGACAATAACGGAAAATAAAAATAAAAATCGTAAAAAGAGAGCAAGAAGGATTTTATTCCGAATCTGCGTATGAGCGTGATAACAACAAGGTAACGTGCTTTGGCTACGAGAGCTGTCGGCGAGATCCTAGTTCTAATACCCGAAGGTGGCTAAACCTAATTGGGTCGCAGCTCGAAAAAAGAAAAACGGAAAGTTGCCTAAATTGCTCTAAGTGCTAAGTTGCTTTGGAAAAGTGATGCCTCTATGCCTCTCGCCTTGAACTCCTTATATACTCCCTCCAAGGTCGGCTTACGCTTCCCCCTTTTGCCCTTAAACCGTCATAGTCGAAAAAATGAGAATATTCCATTTTTTCCGATCGTGATGATTATTTGCGGAAAGTTTCCATTTTTTCCGCGGAAACTGATGCTTATCCACCAAGCATAAACCGTCATTAGTTTTATGGGTTTTTAAGAAATTGCAAGTGGGCCTCGAATCAAGTTTAGGACCTCTTTGGGTCGTATTTTTGATTCGAGATTTTTTTACGATTTCTCTGATAAGGTTAAGTCTCCGCGGTTTTATCGTAAACCAAACGGACGATTCCATTTGATCGAGAGATCAAGAAACGGATAGTCGTGAGTTGCGGAGAACAGCTATATGGATAGTCGAGAATGCATAGTTTTATGTCGTATTGTCGTTTCGGAAGACTTTGGACGTTTCGGAGAATGATCGATGCACGAACGCTCGATCGCTACAGCGACCGAACTTTGTCCGCAGCTCGGTCGCTATAGCGACCGAGCTTCGTATGATCCAGCGATTATCACGTTCCTATTCTCGTGTTTCGTCGATTCTTTGGTATCTTCGATTATCACGTTTCGACGAGAACTTTGTTTAATTTGCGGAACTTTTCGCAAGATATTTTATTTTTACGATTTTCATTCGTAAAAATAAAATAAAATTTATTTTATCGAATGTTTCGATACTAACTTCGTAACGACGGTTTTTGACCCCAACATTAGATCGTGGTTCATCCTGGTTTTATAAGAATCATGAAGATAATGGCATATGTCCGAACAGGCTAATCTGGAATCATCTGGATAGAAGGTAGGATATCTTCTTGCTCACAACACTTATGAGATTTATTCAACTTCCTGGTTATTCTCCACTGATTAGTGGTTCCAATCAGTGGTTCCATCAGGATTCATCATAATCTAATTGTATCCTGAGAATGCGTCCATGAAGGATAAGAGTTCATTTCCTGCTGTTGCTTCGACCAATCGATCGATATGCGGCAAAGGGAAACTATCTTTCGGGCACGCTTTATTGAGATCGGTAAAATCGACGCACACTCGCCATTTTCCGTTCTTCTTTTTGACCACGACGGGATTTGCAAGCCAATCGGGGTAACGGACTTCCGTTATGGGACCCCACCTTAAGAAGTTTTTCGACTTCTTCGTTGACTGCGGTTGCTCATTCGGGGCCTAGCTTTCGCCTTTTTTGCTTGATTGGTTTGAACGTTGGATCAGTGTTCAGTTCATGGCAGGTATTGTTTAATGTCGATTCCTGGCATGTCCTCCGCAGTCCATGCGAATGTGTTGAGATTTTTCTTAAGACATGTTACGAGTTTTGTCTTCAAAGGCTCGCGGAGATTGGCTCCAATTTTGACACAACGTTCTGGGAACGCTTCATCAAGACAAACCGTAATTACGGGTTCACAGGTTGGTTCGCGTTTTTCCTCCAGGGCATCAGCCCTTCGAGATTGCCAGAAGAGTTCAGCCAGATCCTGTGTGTCTTCGTCTGAAGTTTTCTTAGTTTTCTGGGAGCGGTGTCAAGGTCGGACCTCTTGCGCTTGAGTTCCGCAGCGAGACATATCCGCGATACTCTGGGATTTCCCCAGATCGTTTCGATCCCGTGGGGGTTGGAAACTTAAGGCACATATGATATGTTGATGGAACTGCTCTCATGGAATTTATCCAGGGAGTGCCCATGATTGCGTTGTACGATGCCGGGATATCCACTACTAGGAATTCCGTCAGTTTTTCTGCCGTTCCGGCTTTGACCGTGAAACTGATCGATCCCGACGCGATGGTGGGCTCTCCTGAAAGCCCTACCAGCGGGCTGGAGTCTTCCGTATTTTGACGGATCGACCTGCATCTTTGCGAGAGTTTCTTTGAAGATGATGTTAACCGAGCTTTCCGGTGTCGATCAGTACTCTCGCGACGTCGATGTCGTGGATCGTCAGCTCAATTACCAGGAGGTCGTCGCGTGGTTAGCCTGCTCGGCCGTTGCTTCCTCCCTGAATGAGATCTCGTCTGGATAGGATGAGATTTCCATCTCGCGTCTGATTGTTGAGCGGTTTTGCGGGTAAGATTGATCCGTACCCCCCCTCCTTCTAGCGCCAAACTGTGGGAACCAAAATTCGCACCATCAATATTTCGTATAAATAAGGAAACTAGGAAAACCCTAATTGCCCAGAAGGTCCCGGATTTCTGAGAAACCACACGTCAAGCAATCAGAACA
>NW_026615963.1:0-33320 GCF_000801105.2 Raphanus sativus
GTTGCTTAGCACAGCTTCTCAACCAGCCACATCTGATGATTCAACTGCATTATTGTTGGAGGAAGGAGACAGACTCGCAGAGGAGAAGAAAAAAAGTTGAAATTGCTCTTATAACATCAGTTGAAAAGGAGAAATTGCTGAGGCAATTCCTTGGTCTTTCATTGGGAGGCTTCGTTGTTGTCACAGTCATCCTGGCCGTTAGCATTATGAAGAAGTAGTTATGGTTTGTGTCTTTTGTTGTCATGTTTCATTCGGATTTGTGTTTCTGTTTTAGTTTGTCATGTTTGTGTCTTTTGTTGTCTTTTATTGGTTTGTCTGTTTCGGATTGTCATGGTTTGTGTCTTTTGTTGTAATGGCATCAATGACATTATTTTCATCTCTATTTGATCAATGAAGTTTATGTTTGTTGTTGTTACATTTTGGATCTTCTTCCTGTATTATTTCTTATAAAACATATCATAGATAATCTAAAGAGTTTTAAAACACAACATCCAACACAAAAGAAGATCATCCTAAAGAGTTTTAAAACATCCAAACAACAGAAGATCATCCTAAAGAGTTTTAAAACTGAGAAATATACAAGATAAGAAACTGAGAGAAGTGATAGAGCCTAAGAATCTTGAGGTTGTTGTTGAGAGCCTTGTGAATTCTGATCACTCACAGCAGCAGACCCCCATTCCTCAAATACACGACCAGAGTAAGGACCAATATAGCAACCAGACTCTCTTGGAACAGGAGGCACACACTCACGTCCACGGCCTCGAGCACGCCCTCTCCCTCGTCCCCGTCCACGGCCACGGCCTCTAGCAGTTGGAGCATTTGATGGCTGTGGAGCAGTTGAAGGTTGTGGATCAATACAAGGTTGTGTGCTGACCGGATTTGGTGTGGACTGGCTTTGAGCATTCCTCCTCTTCGGTGCATTTTGAATGCTCCAAGGATCATCCTTATTAAGGAAAGCATATATGAAATTACATACACATCATCAAACCACAAGAAAAACATATAAAAAACAGAGTTTGCTTACAGTCTTTTTAGGCCGTCCTCTTTTGCATTTAGGAAGCTCAGGAGCAGCTGGTACAGTACAAGTTCCACAGTTATGACCAGTTTGCTTACAGTTGCTACATGTCATCCTTCTTCCTTCTCTTGTAACCTTTGTTGGATTTGTCTTTGACTCATGTGCCTCCTTGATCCTATCATAATTCTTCGGACGTCCTGACATTCTCCTTTTTTCAGGGATTTCTATAGGTTCTTTACCTGTCTTCTCCCACAGTCTCTCTCCGTTGACATGTTTTATGTTGTTTTCGTAGGTGTCTTGCCACCTTGATGTCAGATAGTAAGGATCAACAAAGCTACAAAATACAAAGAGAGAGATAGAGTTAAAACCTATATAATACAAAGAGAGAGATAGAGTCAACAAAGCTTACTCTTCAGTTTCTTTGTTATGCTCGTTTATGACATAAATAGCATGCTGGCAAGGTATCCCGGTGATGTCACATCTATTACAAGCACAATGCTTTTCTGGAAGGCATACCACGTAGCTACAATCCCACTCAGTGACTTCATATAAGCTTTCACTACTCTTTATAACGGTGCAGTGGTTACTTGCTTTGCGGTTTTGCTCAAAAATCTCCATGATATTCGGTGGAAACTGAGTCGAACAGCCACTTGTTTTCTCACGCCTTCGAGAGTTACGATTCATTGCAAGTCTCCTAATCTCTTCAAGCATGTTAATCAGTGGCAACTTACGAGCATCCTTGATTGTTCTGTTGAAGCTCTCTGAGAGGTTGTTACACACATCTTCGCGTCGTGCATGTCTACTGAAAAACGCTCTACACCATGTCTTCGGTTCTGTCTTCAGCAAGTCCGCATGTGCCTTTGCGTCGAACACTTCTTAAAGCGTGCAAACTGATCTGATAATCACCCTTAATACCAGGTCTTCTTCTTGCTTCATCCTTGTACAGCCTTGCAATTGTACCCTGCTTCAACATCCTTGCTTTACTACTCTTCAGATGGTTATGTTTATCCACATAAGATTTCACCATCCACTTCCCCTTTGGCTTCTCAACAGAGCAATAAATAATTCCAATTGCAGTTTTTCTTAATACAAACGGCTCCCAGCTTTGTTTTCTCCAATCGGCAAAGCTTCACATCGAAATTTGTCTTCAAAACATAGCGCAGCAGCTGGTCTTTGAACTCTTCTCCGCTCTTGAATGTCTGCATTAACCACAGGTATGGAGGCTTCTCATTGCTGTATGTAGTTCTCGAAATCACCTTTTCCTGTCGATTGAAGTAATCCCACTCATCATCAGTGTCAACAGCAGGAGCCGGATGTTCATCATCCTTTAATTGCCTCTCCAATTCTTCTTCATCATCATCATCACCTCCACCTCTAATTTCCTCATTAGCGCCATCTCTAACTTCCTCACTAGTGGTACCTCTAACTTCATCATCAAGGATATCTCCAAAGAGTGACTGAAATGGAATATCTCCTGCTTCTTCGATGACTTCTTCCTCAACCTCATCACGAGCATTGTTCTGACCTTCCTCGTCTCTCTCTGATTCTCCATTGTTCTAATCACCTTCCTCGTCTCTCTGACCTTCCTCGTCTCTCTGACCTTCTTCGCCTCTCTCTGATTCTTCATCGTTCTGGCCTTCCTCGTCTCTCTCTTCCTCACCTCTCTCTTCACCTCTGTCTTCACCTCTGTCTTCACTTCTATTTTCTTCACCATTCACCGAAACAGAGCCATCAACCTTTTCACCAACACTCTGCTCAATGTAGATATCAACTCCACCTACTTTTATAGCTTCACAACACATCTGATTAATAGAAGCATCTGAAGAAACTTCCGAAATCACTTTCACCGACTCCATAGATTCTTGTGGAAGCTTGTACCAGACGTGTTTAACCTCCCCGTTTGACCCATTGTCTTCACAGAATCCTTCGAACATAGACCACGTCATGTAATCTGGATCGCTAGCAATGTCTTTATTCACTAATCCTCCCGATAGTGAAAGTCGTTTTCTTTACGCTCCATAACGCCTCTATAGTGTAGCCTAACCTTCATTAACCCTAGTTCACTGCAATCAAACCAAAGATTATGATTTAGAAACGCAATCAAACCGAAGAAGATGAAGAACAGAAACTCAAATTGGAAAGGGGAAAAGAGAAAGGGAAGGGATCGAGAATTACCTCATCTTTTTCGTGTCTCAGAGAACATAGAAATCGAACACTTCAGAGCGACATCAAGAAGAAGAACAATATTTAGAGAAGAAGAGAGTATCGAGCAATTCGATTTGGGGATTTTTAGGAACAAACCCGAGTTTCACAGACATATCACGTGTTCAGTTAACTCTCTAATGTCGTTTTAGTTCTCTGTTAACTAACCAGAGTTAACACTGTTAAATCTAAGGTGTAAAACCTACGAATTTCAAAAGTTGATGTATTTAACGGATAACCAAATTTAGTCTGTGTATTAATTGGAGAACGTAGTGTATTATTTTAGGAAAAGAAATTCAATCTAGGTATTTTTCAGGAATTTTCCCCCGCAAAAATGAAAACACATTCATATTAGTGTAAAATCGTTTTCAGACCAACACACAAGATTCCCCGGAACAGAGTTTTACTAAGAAGAAGAAACAGAGCAAAAACATTTTAGCTTCAACAAAAAAAAAAAACAATAGAATACATAGGTTTGTTATCTTGCCCCTATTCCTCACTCTTGGACTTCTTCTTCTTCGATTTCTTCTTGCTCTGAGTCTGACCATCATCAGTCTCCTCCTCTCCTCCAGACTTCCTCTTCTCTTTCTTCTTCTTTTTCTCTGACTTCTCCTCATCAACTGCCTCCTCTTCTTCACCCTTTGCCTTCTTCTTCTTGCTTTTCTTTCCTGAGGCCTCCACTGTCTCCTTCACTTCCTCATCTATAAGGAGGGCACGGATCAAACACTTATTATAGTCCACCACCATACATTACTCTTTGCACAAATCTTATTTCAAAGATATAATTACCTTTGTTTTGCAGATTCTCAATCACCTCCTTCATTACATCCACGTTCTTACGTGGGGCAACTCCCTTGTCATAAAACTCCAACCTTTCCTCTACCTGTTCCCTAAGCTTCTCACCAAATGCTGTTGTTGCGCCATCTGCATCAGGACAACACCACCAATCAGGTTACAACATTTCTCAAAAAAAATATTAAAGGGCTCGAGTTTCTGATACTTACCAGCAAAACAATCAATACGGGACGCTATAGAGCACTTGTTTGCAAGATAACGAGCGATACGGCCCTTGTTCTTAGCAGATGCTCGGCCAATGAAGGAAGAATGGAAGATCAACCCATACTTGGGTGTGTTTCCACGTGTTTTAAGAGCCCTGAAAAGACCACCACAGATGTTCAAATGTCACACGCAGCACTTGAATAACTTATGGACAAGATTACAAGAAGAAGAATATCGCACCTGAAAAGCGCCTTCTCAGCTCCGAGAATCTGGAGGGTAGAAGATGGGCACTTGGCAAGGTTAGTCAGACTTCCAGCATGTGAAATGAGACGGGCACCAACCATATCTCCAATCAAGGCGGCCAAATTAGGGGCAATGTCGCTCATCTTAGCGACAAGGTAATCATAGAGCTTCTTCCTGTAGTCAGCGAGGTCCATCACTTTCTTTGCAAAGGTCTGCACGTTGATCAAGTCAAGCGGTGATAAATCCTGGCCTGTTGTGCATACGGAAGAAAAATAAAATGTAAGAGAGATTACAAACACGAATTAATCTGTACAGCTTAGCTTGGTCACTTACCCATGGATGCTTTTCCAGCTTCGACGACCTCCTTTGCTTTATCCTCATCCCCTAAGACTTCAGTAAGCATGGGGATGTGGTCATCAGTCAGCTTTGACTTGTCTTCAATCATCTTTGAAACACGGGCGTAAAGATAATTGTCATTAACAATCTTCACTAGCTCGGGGAAGTGCCACGAATACCATTCCCTGTAACAACAACATCAATCAATAAACAATGTGAACTGATGATAATACACATAGATTGAATAAAAAAACAAACCTGACTCTCATGGCGAAGGAGTTGATATCCTTATCAAGGGTGTCAAGTAGGAAAATGGCTTGAATAACCATGTTGTCGACTCTGTTAACGTTGAACTTGACCTTAGCTCTGCTGTAGCTGTGAGCTAGCCCAAGTTGAGATTTTTCGAGATCACCAGGCTTGAGGTCCTTGATGAACCTGTCAAAATGAAGGCGGACACCACGGAGAAGCTCGAGAACGAACTCATTGCTCTGGCAGGGGATTTTAGTGGCTTCCAAAATGTGGGAACCAAGTTTAGGCTCAGAGGTTCCTAAGCTGAACTTGGGTTTCTTGCCTTCCTTTACTTTAGGAAGATTCAACTCCAGGAAACTTCTTAGCTCATCAGTCATAACACCTGCCATCAAATGACACAACCTTTTAATAAAAATTGAACCTTTATCTAAAATGAATAGGAAGCAGAGTATCCCCAGGTAATATATCTAAAATATAAAGGCAGAGTGATAGTTCGAGTTCCCACAAGGTGACAATAAATATACCTTCAGAGACGGCGTTAACTTGGTTTAGGGCATCGAGCGCAGACTCAAAGGGGTGAAAAGCGGTTAGCTGGACGACACGGCCAAAGCGACTGAGGTCGGTGACTGAGCTTCGGACGGCCTCGGTGTTCTGTCCGATCTCGTCAAGACCGTGCGCTTCGAAGAGGCCATAGCCAGAAGATGACTCGTAGAGAAGATACATAGCCATTTTGTTTGTTTGTTTGAGAGAGGAGAGAGACACTAAAACCCTAAAACCTATAAGACGACGACTATGACTGAAATTTAACACGGAACTCAACTAGGGTTTCAGCGCCTTTTAATATCATCAGAGCGCTGCTTTCAATATGGGCTACAAAATAAATGGGCCAAGCCTATGTAATTAGCTCTAGAGTCCAATAATGATGTGGATGTTGATTTAGCTTCTAGAGGCCCATCATGGCGTGAAACTGGAAGCTCACAAATCACAACAACGTGTGACAATGTGTTTGCCTCTCAGAAGGTGGCAATGGCAACGACGAAAGTAATTGACGCACTTAGTCGGAATTTGATTCTTTGTTCTGGTTTTGGTTTGATTCTACAGGTTTAGGATCTGTTCGGACATTTAAAAATTTTGATTTTATTCCGGTATGATTCGGTTAGAGTAACAAATTTTGGGATAGACTAAT
The DNA here is from genome assembly GCF_000801105.2 of Raphanus sativus. Lineage (NCBI taxonomy): Eukaryota > Viridiplantae > Streptophyta > Magnoliopsida > Brassicales > Brassicaceae > Raphanus > Raphanus sativus. The sequence goes on from NW_026615963.1 coordinate 6,231, forward strand.
ATCTGAGATAATTTCAAATCTAATCTGGTTCTAATTTTCGATTGAAATTCGAAGTTTTTTGAATTAAATAATACATTTTCTGGTTTTCAAATAAAATTTTGGATAATTTAAAATATTTTGGATAAAATGATATTTTGGCCATTCGTTTTTTTGGTATTTCATTTTATAAATAGTATTGTAAATTATTTAATGATTTTAAAACTAAATAAATTTAATAATTTATATTATAGAAATTTAGGTATGGTTGTTGCTGTGGTTTAGTTCCAGTTCGGTTCTATTTAGGTTCTAAATAATAGGATCCGCTCAGATAATTGATATGATTCAAATCTAAACCAAACCTTTTCGGTTCAATTTGGTTTTTCGATTCCAAGTAAATGTGTCAGATGAAGTAGTGTTCAATAACAATCTCCTACATTGTTTCTAATTCTCTAGTTTTTAAGTTGGACATTCCTTTGGTCTGTGCAAAATAAATAAAAATAGGATGAGCATAAGCATTATTGAAAATAAAGTGAAATACTTCTTTTTTGTTTAAAATTTTGATGCATTGTATCCATAAGTGGTAAGAGTTTATAAAGGTTAAAAGTAGAATTATATTACAATAGAGAAAATGGTACAATTGTAGGAAATATATCTCAGAAGATGATAAAGTGAAATATATGTTTCTCTAATTATTCATAACATAAAGTGAACTAACTATGTGTCTTCCAACCAAAGAAGAACATGGTGATACTACACTTAGACATCTCCATAGCCATCAAAGAGGAGATGGGACAGTTTCATCTCCCTTCATTGATCTTGACTCCAAGCATAGGCTTAAAGTCGCTGTCTGCGGGTGTCACAAAGGTCGTTGAGTAGGAGCCAGAAGCGCCCGTGTCTTTGGTTTGAAAGGCGCTGAAAGAGGACCTTGTAGTGTCATCAAATCTCCAGTCGGGTAGGTAGATCGGCTTAGAGGTCACTTCACTCACCTCAACGTCTCCTGAAAGCATGGCAACCACTCGTGACATTGATGGTCTAACCGCGTGAGATGCTTGAGTGCAAAGCAGAGCAATGCCTATCATGCGTTTCACTTCTTCCGTGTTGAATTCAGTCAGCTCACGATCAATAAGTTCCACTTCACAGCTTCTCTCGTGTAGATTCCATGCCCATTCGAGAAGAAATCGTTTTTCACCCTCCAGGCTCTCATCTGCGTTTCCCCTTCCACTCACTAGCTCGAGGACCACAATACCAAAGGCATACACATCCGTTTTTTCGGTTAAGTGTCCACGCATGGCATACTCTGGAGCAAGATATCCACTATTTGCATTTGTACAACAATAACAACAACATGTGTGCTGTCCATAATTTTGACCAAAATAAAAATAATAATTCCATAAGTAAAAAAAAAAGGTATCGGGTTTGGAGATACGTACACCGTGCCAGCCACTTTGGTACTTATGTGGGTTTTCTTGTCATCGTATAGTTTTGCCAGACCAAAATCAGAGACTTTAGGGACCAGATCCGAGTTAAGCAAAATGTTGCTTGCCTTCACATCCCTGTGTACTATGCGAACACTCCCCTCCTCGTGGAGGTAGGCTAGACCTCTAGCTACTCCCATGCATATCTCAAAACGTGTTGGCCAATCTATATGTAAAGTCTTCTTATCACCTCCTGCAACACCCGAACTACTTTAAGCTTCTGAGCAGAGAAGCAGGAGATAGACGACAAGTTATGTATATGTTCATTACCAAATAGTGCCTGGTCGAGACTTCCATTGGGGAGATACTCATATACGAGCAAACGATGATCTCCTTCATAGCAACATCCGTAAAGTTTAACTAGGTTGCGGTGCATAACTGTAGAAATTGCTACAATTTCTGCAACAAAGTGTCCCTTTCCTTGTCTGGATCCAACCGACAACTGCTTCACCGCCACCTCTCGTCCATCATTCAGGTTTCCCTGTTTAATGTGTTAAAATCATAATAAGTAAAAAACTATAACTTGTTTTTTTTGTTTCAAGTATTTTGGTCTCATAATTTATACTTTATAAACAGGCCCAAATCCTCCCTCTCCAAGCTTGTTTGAGGGATTGAAATCTTGAGTGGCACTTTTAAGTTCAGAGTAAGAAAAAGTGTAAGGCTTCACGTCCATGTTCAGTATCTCTGCAGCAACAACAACAATCAGGTTCTTAAGAAGTGAACCAAATTTGAAAGGATATATAAAATTCAAGTTTGTTTACCTTCATCATCTGTGTATCGGTTTCTTCTTTTTCGGATGATTAAGATAACCACTCCCGTAATGATGGTCAAAAGTCCTAGGCCAACAATGACACCCATAATGGTACCAGTCCTGTTATTTCCCTTTGATGGTGGTTTGTTAGCCACAGTTGGTATAAAATCTGAACAACGATATGTAACACTTAGGTCTTTTTACTTGCGTCAGAAGGAACAAAAATAATTAACTTGCCAGTTTGTTTTTGTTACCTGGTTTTGCACTAACGGCGGAGATTAAGGGCCCATAAGCACCTTGAATGGGAATACAACATGTTCCTTTTCCAGCCCAGAAAAGATGAATTTCCATGTAATTTTCTGATACATTAACTTTATATTCTCTCTCAACTGCTCGGAAGGTTGAGTCATTAGCTGTTCTGCGTATATCGAAATCTGTTTCAACAAGTCTTCCCTGGAAAAACAGACCAAGAAGGTTTATATATTGATTACACCACCAAGAAAGCTGAAAAGCTAGTAGTAGTGCAGACCTGGACATAAATGTCAAAACGTCTTCTACCTAAACCTCTCCAAGTGTTTGAAGAAGATGAATCAATTATTTGAATTTCAGCAAACTGAAGTGTTACTGTATAGCCTCCATTTTCCAGGCCCAACCCATAATACCTTAGGGAAGATGCAGAAAGTCTTGCTGATTGAAAAAGCTCTGAGTCCAAAGTGTTGACATATTGTGATAGTAAAGTCACTATGTATATATTACTGCTACCCCCAAAAAGTCCTACACTACTGGCTGCCCATCTCCGTGCATTACTCACGACGAATGAAGCTGGTCCAAGAGCCCCGTCCTCCCTCTCAAATACTGCTCCGCTAGCTGACCGTATTTGTTGGCCTCCGCAGTTGATAGCAAAGTCAGAATCTAGACACCAGTCAACATAGAAAACCTTAAGCTAGATCCACCCATTGCACATGTATGTATAACAATGACTAATAGAATATTTCTTTTGTTACACTTACATAATCCCTTGCCTCGATTGCAGGGGAAGTTCTTCTGCAGACAGTTCAGTCCTGATAAAACACTTTTAAGGAAATGGAACATGAGATTTTTGTAAGAAAAAAAATATGATGTTGGAATTTCAGGCATCAACAAGAACATAGATATTTAACAAAATCACCTGCTGTCAAGACCTGCAGCTAAGGTGAAGTTGTTGGCAACAAGATTTCTGCACAAGTAACATATAGTTTGGTTATGATTTAAATAAACATTTCCTACAATAAAGTAAGCTTCATAATCAATATATATATGGAAAAAAATCAAAAGTAGAGGTATAGTGTTTTCTTTACTTACAGTTGCAAGTTCGGTAAGTTGACCCATAAAGGAAGACTCCCAGACAAATCATTGTACGACACATCTCTGAAAGTATAAAAAACAATGATTATGATCTACATAATATTTAATGTGTATTTTTATTATCTCTTCCAAAACAGTTTCCTGATTATGTATCTTGTACACAACTTGAGTCTATATCAGGAATTTGTGGCTTTCAAAGATGATCAAATATAAAGGAATTGATTACTCACATATTGCTCAAAGTCTGGCTCTTTTGAGTGGGCAAGGAACCATTCAGCGTGTTATTCCCTAGAAACCTATATAATAAGAAGAGTAAAGACATAATTTTTTTTTTTTGACAATTATCATCTCTTAAATGACTGGAAAACAAAGCATAAAAACATATCAATCTTACAAGGTAGTAAGTCGACTTAGGTTGAACAATGAAGCCGGAATTGGTCCATGTAGTTTGTTGAAGCTTAAATCACTGGAAAATAGACGCAAATCACACACTAAGTTCAATTCATGTGTTAGAAATGAGTGACAAAAAAAAAGATTTAAGATCACTTTGATCACTTTCACAAACCAGAACACTTTTTTTTAAAGAAAAGACCATGAAACAGATATCATGACATGTTTATGTTGTACTTACACTTGTTGGAGACCTGAGAATTCTCCAATATAAGAAGGTATTGTCCCAGTGAGATTGCTGTTCCTCAATACTCTGCGAAATATGTTAAATACACACAACAGTATTTGTTGCCAAAAAAAAACACACACACAACAGTACATTATAATGTGATCATATGAGTTAGGTTAGAAGAAGTTGAACCAAAGTTGGCTTACAATGTACTTAGAGATTTCATGTTTTTGATGAACTCAAGAGAAGAGCTACCGTTTGATATATCACCAAGCCTCCTACGTACATTTAGAATAGGCAGGAGCTATTATATATGTGGAGGAGAGAGGGAAAGAAAGATAGTAAACAAGAATGGTTCTGACACCAATGCAAACAACACATACAGTTCTGTCAAAGAAGTTAAGTTGGAAAATGACGAAGGTATCGGACCACTTAAACCAGTTCCGAAAATTCTCCTGTGGTAAAAAGCACTTAGCAGTCAGTCATATAATAAAATTAAATAACAAAATATGAAATCTTCTTACAAGCCGGTAAGTTTGGTCCATTTTCCTATAAAGTCTGGTATACGGCCTGTAAGTCCCAGATCCATCATCCAACTGATACAACATTAAGTGGAAAAATGTTAATTAAGTAGTAGTACGTAGGAAAACTTAACGATAAAGCTAAATTTCAATAAAACAAAATCTAACGCTGTTTGCAGCTCCACAAGATTAGCAAATGATGAAGGTATTCCACCGGTGAAATCGGAACTATCCATGTATCTGTATTAATTAACAGATGTAAGAAGTAATTAAATGGGCAAGAATTTTAACAATATAAAAGTGCTGTCCAAGCAAAAAGACTTTATAACTGGGAAATGAATATACATAAAAAATGCTTGTAGAAGTACACAGACTCACATCTGTTGTAGTTTTGTGCAATTCCCAATCTCAGCTGGTATAGAGCCAGAAAATTTATTTGAACTAATACCACTGCATGCAGAAAATGTATACAATATAAGGTGGAAGCATCAAAACCTGACATTTATGAAGAAAAAAATTCAAAGGAAGAATATAAATGAAGAAGAAGAAGCTTACATAGATTTCAATTTTGTAAGAAGACCAATTTCCTTGGGAACGGGGCCAGACAAGGCATTGATCCCAAAAGTCCTAACACAGTTGGAAGTGTGAGAGACACAGAACTAGCTACTAGAGAGGAATAAGAAGGTACGTTTCAATCAATATAAAAAGACTTACAGCCATTCCATTCTAGTCAGATTTCCAATTGCAGGGGAAAGGGAGCCCGTAAGAAAATTTTGAGCCAGGTTCCTGAAAGAAAGATGCATGTGTATGTTGTGCTCTTGTTTTTTTTAATAACAATAATAGAAGAAAAAAGACAAGGAAAAGGCAAAGTCAAATATATATATATACAGATTAGTGAGGTATATCAAAGTCCAGAGTTGTGGAGGTATAGGTCCTCGAACATCCATCGCATAAACCTTGCTGTGTAAAATCAACAACATGCATGATGCATGGCAAAACATTCAGTGGGCGAATGAATGCACAAAGACAACATATATAGGGGGAAGAGAAGGAGAAGGTGTGCTGTACAAAAGAAAAAGAAAAAGAAAAAAAGAAAAAAAAACGAAGGTTTGATGTACAGGGCGGTGATGCGGCAGATTGTGGAGTCGCTGAACGTGCAGTCGCATTTGATTAGAGGGTTGTAGGCTTTGTCGTCGATGGTAATGTTCTCGGTGATGGCAGTGCCGGAGCAGAGTTCGCCACTGATGTTCCAGTTACTCCTCGGCGCCTGGATCTTCCAAGCCGTGAATATGGAGTTCAAAGCTAAGGCTGTTGTTTATACGTACCACACCACAATATTGGATCAAATTCAGTTTAACCAAGCAAACAGACTTAATTATTTACAAGTGTTTCAGTTAACAAACAGACCTTCGTCGCGGTCAGTAGTTGCTCCGGTTCGGTTTTGAGATCGAACCAAGTGAATCGAACCGAATATACACAAAAGTAACCAGACAGTGAAGTGCAGGCACGTGGGCATCCTCGTCGTCTACGGAGGTTCTTGTTTTCTTTTCTTTTTCTTTTTGGGGGTTTGGTTCTGAAACACAAACAACAATGGTGCTCTGTCTTTACTTTTCAAGAAAAATCTTTCTTAAATTCTCTCTAGCGATGATTATCCTCTATTGACTTATAATAACATTTTATTCATCGACTTGTAATGTGGTTTGTCTACTTTTTCACCACATAGATAAGAATGAATGGAGAGATTTACAACTCGTTATTAATTAGTCATCGGGTGGTGGACCAGGACCACCGTGTGTTGCACTACTCTGTCAGTGCTCATCAGTCCTTTTTTCTGCACTACACTCTCACTGGTCACTGGTCACTGGTCACATCATTATTAGTTTTGTGTTGATTGTGTTGTCCCTTTTCGTTCCTTCCTTCGTCGCTCTTTCCTCCATCCTGGTCTTTCTGATCTATAGTAATTTCCATGCTCTTGATATTATTACATCAGGACAAGAAAAATCATAATGCATTGTACTATATATAATAGTACCATCAATAATGCCTACTTGACTTGTGAATATGCAAAAGTCTTTGTGTGGAAGTAAAGACTTTTGACAACTTTTTATTTGTTTTTACATTATCACGCGACCCGTTTTGTGCTATGTGTCGTTCAGACAACGGAACTAGTAGGGGACAATATGTTCTTGAACTTGAACCTCTAAACATTACGCGAGTCTGGTCTTCTCTCATGGAATCACTCTGTCCATGCAATTTGGGAACACAACACATAATGCTCAGTCTTACTCTTCTTTTCATAGCACCAAAGTATCAACTTCACTCTCAACAAATTTGAGGAAAACTGAAGAGCTTAATTATTATTGACAGAATCAAAGGGATATAATATATATTTCTCTAATCAAAGAAGAAAATAGTGATCTTCATTCACTTACACAACACATCTATCTTTATAGTTACAGATAAGGAAGGATCTTTGTCATCTTCCCTCATTGATTTTCACTCCAAGCATCGGTTTAGAGTCGCGGCTTCCAGGTGATATCTCGGAGCCAGGCGCCACAAAGCTCGTGGACAAGGAATCAGAAGCCCAAGTCTCTTTGGTTTGAAATCCACTTACAGAAGCGCTTGTGGTGTCATCAAATCTCCAGTCGGTCAGGTAGCCTGGCTTAGAGGTGACATCACTCACCTCAACGTCTCCTGAAAGCATGGCCACCACTCTTGACATTGGTGGTCTCAAGGCATGTGATGTCTGAGTGCACAGCAGAGCAATGCCTATCATGCACTTCACTTCTTCCATGTTGAATTCAGTTAACTCACGATCAATAAGTTCCACTTCCCGGCTTTTCTCGTGTAGATTCCATGCCTATACACAACTTAACATCAGCTTTCGTGCTAAAGAGCACAAAACATATTCACCTTCTCAGCTAAGACTCCTGCTTGCGTCCGAGCCAGGGTCAAAGAAACGATGTCGATAGCATCAAAAGAGGAATTGGCAAATATTTAGGACTTCCGGAGCAATTCGGACGACGGAAAAGAGATATTTGCATCAATCCTAGATATGATTCGCCAAAAAGTACAGAGTTGACAACAAAGTTTTTATTTGGCGCAGGCAAACAAACTCTGCTCAAATCAGTACTCTCAGCTACGTCTTGCTATGCGATGTCTTGCTTTAAACTTTCAATATTGCCGTGTAAACAAATTCAGTCCCTCCTTACTCGCTTCTAGTGGGATGCGAACCCGGGGAAGAAGAAGATGTGTTGGGTTTCTTGGGAAACAATGACGATGTCAAAATATGCGGGTGGACTAAGCTTCCGAGATATTGAGACCTTTAACGATGCTTTACTTGCGAAAATGGGATGGTGCTTAATCATTGAACCTCAGTCGCTACTGGCTCATGTATTATTGGGTAAATACTCACGAGACTGCTCCTTCTTGGACTGTCTAGTTTCGACCTCAGCGTCTCACGGTTGGAGAAGTGTATTGGCTGGAATGGTCATCCTTAGGAAGAGAATTATTTGGGCTGTTGGTAATGGTGAAAATATCCGACTGTGGGATGATCCATGGCTTTCCTTTAAGTCGCCATGTCTACCGATAGGTCCTGCTACTTTGGATAGCAATTCAATGAGGGTTAGCGACCTTCTCTGTCCTTTGACGAACAAGTGGGACTTAACAAAAATCCGTAGTGTGATACCTCAGTATGATGATGCTATTTTGGCGATAAAAACAAGCTCATTAACATCTCTGGACTCTCTTAGATGGCATCCCGAAAGATCTGGGTCTTACTCGGTAAAGACAGGATATGGTATCGGAATGACATCAGAGAGATTGAGTGACATTGATAATGAGCCAGTGAAGTGCTTACAGCATCTATGGAATGTCAAACCGAGTCCTAAATTGAAAGATTTTCTGTGGAGAGTAGTGAAAAGGCGATACCGGTTAACTCTAATCTTGAAAGGAGAGGCTTCCCAAGTTTCAAATGCACAAGATGTGGAGCTGCTGAGGATGATCTACATGTACTTACATGTCTGATAGCGGAGAAATATGGAGTCTGACCTCGACGACTCAAATCCTAACAAACATTATCCCCTCTGCTGCAGAACTGATCAAACAGAGAAGTCGTTGTATTGTTCTTCCACCGGTCGGATTAAATGCTCCCTTATGGTCTTGGGTGTTATGGAATCTATGGAAGACCAGAAATAAGCTTGTCTTTGAAAATAAAGATTACACAGCTCAGGAGATCATCAACAAAAGCATAAAAGATGCTAAGGAGTGGAATTATGCTCAAACCGACCAAACTGATGTCTCTCGCTTGGGTCCTCCTTCGTGGAAGGTCTCGACTCGTTCGGTATGTCCTCCTACATCCTTCCAGAGTGGGGTTCTTGTGTGTAAAGTGGATGCAGCGTGGGAGGCCACCACCGGAAGATGTGGAATAGGAGGAATTTTCTCGGGAGGAGAGGTTCAAACTCTTTCCACTGTGTCTGAAGCATTCAGCCATGTCTCATCAGCTCTGATGGCAGAAGCCATTGTTATCCATTGTGCGGTATCTCTTGCCGTTTATTCAAACGCCCGATCACTAGCGGTTCTAACGGATTTTTTATCTATGATCAACTTGTTGAAGACGAAAAGGCACCAACCTGAACTGTTCGATATTATGTTTGATATCTATCACTTTATTTCTCTCTTTGATGTCATTACTTTTGACTAGGTCGTTTTCTGCGCTATGCGCGGATAATTGCTATTATATAGTCCGACTAATTTTGTTGTGTGAATATCAAATATTGTAGAATTTTTTTGTGTCTATAAATTATTTTGTGTGTAAGATATTATATAGGAAAAGAGACATGCTCTGGCTTTTATTATATGATACACATATAGGTTTTTTGCTATTTTTAAATAAAAACAGTGAAGAAAATATATTTTGTTCTCCGTATTTATAATCATTAATTGATACATGTTTCATAAACATAATCAATTAGAATATTAACTTTAATACTACCATTGAATATTCTAACAAACATCAACAATTATTTATTACTTTCCAAAATATATAATTGATATAAATACTAATTACTTCTTAATTTATTGTCTTTTTAGTTGGTTATATAACAAAATAAAAAATTGTAATTTACATTTATTGGTTATAAATACGAAAACTAAATTAAAATATAGTCATTCTGATTTTTTATTAAAATATGATTTTAGATTTATAATTATTAGTAAAACAAAAAGAAATTATAGACCTTTTAAAATTTTGGACCCTATTCGACCGCTCCACTTACACGTGCTAAAAGACGGCCCTGGTTTGAAGCTATCACGTTCCTTTTCCCCTGGTTTTAGATCTCTTACTGTATAGTTAATGTTTCGACTGACATGTCCACTTTTACAATATCTTTCTTCACATCTATTATTAATTAGAGTTTTCCTTTCTTTATTACTCTTTTCATCATTCTTTCCAAGTTTCCATTATAACTTATATTTCATCCGTAGATTTAAATTTATTTTGGAGCATACTTTTAAGTCCATTCTTTTAGTAGTATACATTAGCAATTGCTAATAAAGAAATAAAATGGACTAATTCATTCATTTTTATTTAATATTTTAGAGTTCTTATGATTCGATAACTTGTTTTCTTTTCTTTAATATATGATAAATAGCTATAAATAAGTTGCATACTATATATATAAATATATATACACATGTAAACTTGAAGTCTATTTATATATATTTAGATTAAATTAATTGCAACTATATCTTATTCTGATAAGTTATATTTGTAAATATATTAAAATAATGATATCATTATTTTATAAAATCTGTTCTGAGTTGACTAAAACTAAAATTTATTATTTTTCTTGCAGTTTATATTTAATTTTTAATAATCAATGACTTATAATAAATTTTACATATGTATTAATTATGTGCCCCCGTCAAATAATTTTTCTGCGTCGGCCACTGCCGCCACTGCTACCCCAACGTCAAGTGAATAACGCAGACGTGAGGCAAGGAGGTCCGTTTTTTATTTTGTTCTGCAGAAGAAGGGTTTTTCCTCCATATTTATCTAGCATAGTGATGTTTCCTTGCTTGTTGATGCCATTCACCCGTGTGAAAGCCATGAAAAGAATCTGCACAAATACTTTCTTTGGGCAATAGTAAAAAAAATAAAAGACTTAAGAACAATTTGAAGAGTTGTAACTTGTAAATGGGCTTACCAGTTTATAGTTTTTAACACCTTTCAGTGTTAGAGTTATTCTCATGAATCATTCTTTGACTTTATAAAAGTGAAGCTCTGCATCTGCAACTATTTTTTCCTATATCTATACATTCCTGCTTCTCAGATTGGAATGATCAAGGGAAACTTACGAAGCTAAATTTACAATTCCATTTATTGTGGCTGATGCTTCTTAGCAGGAAGAGGTTGCTAACCATGGATGCAGTGGGTAACAGTAGCTGCTTATGATTCTTACTAACACTACACTCAATCAAGCGATTTGCTTTTCTGGTTAATAACCAATACACAGTATCAAAACAATAACAAAGAGAATCTCTCTGTCATGAAAATACTAAGGAGGATACCCCTGTTCTTTTCCTTGACGCTGCGGCAGCGTCACAAAAAATACACAACATAGTAAATTCATCTTTTCCGTTACTGTTGTAAAATTAGAAAATCAGAAATGCGGCGGCTAGAAATTGGAGACTTTTGTGACACCATAAATTCCGGCGTCAAGAAGGTTAGAGAACGCGGACGTTTTTATAAAGCCAACGACACAAACTTAAACACTGGCGGCGTTAATTATAATATTTCCTTCCTATTTTTTAGCCGCTGATCGTTACCGCAGCGTCAAGGAAAAGAACAGGGCTGATGACTTCAAACATTCATATATTCTAGCAAACATAAAGAAGACATGAAAAGTGATTTTACATGCTTGCTAGATCATTTAAACATTAGTAACAATCCGAGGATGAGGTTCAAACTCTGATTCCACACCCTTGGCCATAGAAATGATAACAGGAGCTCTAATCCTCTTCTTCCAGTACAAACTATTCTCATTGAACACTTAGAATGGCTCAGTCGATGGTAGACCATTGAAGAAAATATCATCATCCCTAACAGCCTCCTGCACATTCTTCAAAACTTCCAAAGGACATAAGCATTCAACAAAACCCATATTTTAATATTTCATCAGCGTTTAGAACCCTATCCGTTAAGCTAGCTTCCACATACCTGAGATACGTACAACCGTCTCATCAACGTCCTAAGCACATCATCTCTCGAGTTGATCATTTCGAACAAATGTTCAGCTCTGCTTTTGACGATCGCTAAATATTGTAACTTGTAAGAAGCAAGTGGACACAAAAGGGCTATCAAAAAAAGTCAGACCAAGTTTTCCTGGGAGGCATTATGGAAAAAAGTAAAAGAAATAAGGGCAGGATCCTTAGCGAACGAACTTGGATTATCAAAGTTCAGTGAAAGCTAAAGTGACAGAGACCATCAATTTTTTTCCACAAGGAATACTCAAAACTCACTGAAGCAGCAAATAACGATCACATGAGCAAAAGAAATCACCAATGTATAATGTATATTTTTTGACAGGAAAAAGAGACAATAAAAAGAAAGAAAATGAAGGGTAATTTCTTAGAACAAAGACTGTTTATATGCACCTTCTAATGACTCGCACAGAAGCAAGAAGGAAAATTTCCTCTCTTCTTTGAGTCTTTCCATTTTCCTGTATGAAACCGAACTACCATTAAAAACATTTTGTAGACATAAAAAAAAGACAGAGCAAAGAACAACCAACCTTTGCATCTTTCATATACTCGTGTACCAATCCTATTGTCGACTTTGCAAGCATGATTTTGTCTGGATATCTGTAAAAAGCTGGAAATGGTTTTAATTAAACAAAGAGAAGAAAGAAAGATGTCTCTTAATCAACACTTACAGATGGAGGAAATGTTCAAAGAACCAAGCATGGAGTATAGAGACAGATTTTATAGGTACACCTCTTTCTGGTCTCCAAGCTGTTGATGTAAAGCTCTCTATCGTCTCAGCCATTGATCCAATCAATGAAGCTTAAAATTTACCAATAAACTAAACAGAAGAAATAGAGCCAGAGACTGAGAAAGATACGGATGCGAGCTCATGCATGATCTTTACCTTAACCATGTCACTCAATTATTGACAATGGTTGTTAAGTAAGAAAATAAATTCAGGAAGGGGATGAGAGATTGCTGTGAAAAGCCTGTCACACATCCTGCTGAATGAAAAAAAACACTTACAAAGACAGACACTGACCTGAAGATAATCATCATAAGCTATGGAGTCACGTGTTGTGTTGGCACGATACTGTTAATGTCATAAAAACTGAACTTTAGAATATAAGAAAGTACATGAACATTGGAGGTCATTAGATCATCAACATAGGGTTCCCAGCAACATATTCAGACTTGATTTCATCTATTGCAGAGAGAATCAAGCGAAACAGAACAACCTAATACAATTATTGAATTTACCTGGAGCGGAAATCACAGCTTCCGTGCTCAGATACTGGATATTCTTCTGAGAGGCAGAACAAGCAACCGGTTTGGCTTTCTTGTGATAAGGAGGTGAATCGTAACTCACAATCCTCAACTGTTTATACAATGATCATGAAGCAGTAGAGTAATCGAGAAGCCATAATATCCTCTTCAGTTTTCAGAATTGATTTCGATTGTGCATTTACATTTAGAAAAGGTGAGAGTTATTATGGTTTCTGGGAGAAGGTGAGGTGAGAAAATTTGTTCTTCAATAGAGGCGAATCGACGTGTAGAAGTCACAAATGTATTTGATGACATGGCACATATTTAACCTATAATTGGCTGGAATTTTCATCTTTTGCAACTTTAACTCTGAGGCTGATTCAGTGGCAAAATCAGCTCTCACCTTGTATGCTTCGAAGTCTATTTCAAGAGTCTAGGCTTCTGTTAAGTAATGCAATGTTTGTTTGATCAAAAAGATAAGTGTTGAAATAGATCAAAGTACTATTGTATGTAACTGTTTTAAAAATATAGTTTACAATATTCAATCTGATTCTAGCGATAATCAGAAAGCGGATTTATTGAGTTAATATTGTAGGACGACGAAAATCCTGATTGAAAATCACGAAACCAAAAGTATATAAACTATAATAAAAAGACTTAAAACGTTTTTAGAAAATCATGAGCAAATAGACAAAATTCACAGAGTCGAGAATTAATCTATTTCCTTAACTTAATAAATCTCCTGTAATGTGTGACAGTTTTATGCGATTTTTGAATCTCAGGATACCATCGTAGTGATACCGCTTCGCAACACCCGAAACAGAATTTACAAACTTACTACTACAATATACTCTCGAGACACTTACTTCAAAGAAAAATATCTAAAGAGTATTTTCTTTTCTAGTGAGAGAAATCGGTAACGAGAGAGATGATTGTGTGATTGTATGAATTAAATTATGGAGATGAACATGAGTATTTATAGATAAGTTGGCTTGAAAACCAAGTTGGCTAACTTGGCCACCAAGTTTTTCTATTTTTTTAAAAAAATTTGGAAGCACAAGTTTAAAACCCAAAACATTAATTTTCTCAGCCCATTGGATTTGCAAAGTGAGTCTAATAACCTTTATAGTCGATCACATTAAATCAATAATTTTACTCAGTCTGTTGGACTTATAAAATTCTAATTACACTTTTAATTAGTACTAGATCATGATCCGCGTATCCACGCGGGTTTATTTTGATTCACATATTTTATTTACACGTTGTATATTATTTAAGATTTATAATATAAAAAAGTTAAAATAACCCGGATCCAGAAAAAATCAACCCGGACCAAAAAATTTCAAATACCTACTTAGATCTAAATGTTGAGGACTCGAAGAACTCATACCTAAAATGAACATATTTATACCCGACTCAGTAAGCTAAATTCCAAACATAATATCTTTTGTTATATTTTTAATTTATTTTGTTGGGTTGGTGAGATTTACTATTTATTCGGAAGATTTTTGGCTAACTTAATGGTATATATTTGTAGGTTTCTTTTTTTCTGAATAGGAAAAAAATAAAAAAAAATTAGTTTTTTTATCTTATATAACAAATTGTTGCTATGAATAATTTTTATAAAAACTAATTTGTAACAGTAATATCATTTTTGTTATAAATTAGAATATTATGGTTTATAGATTCAAAGTATAAAGCTAGTCGTCTTCATAGTATTGCTAATATTGATAGATGTAAGTTAATGAATACAGACAATATATTGTATTATTAGTAATCTGTCGTATAGTATTATATGTTAGTAGATATATTATTAATAATCTATCTTATAGTATAATATGTTAGTGGATGTATCTAGCTTATAGTAAAATGTATGCAATATAAAGAAACATGCATAGTAGATATAATAATAAGGTAAAAAGTGAAAAACTATGGTAAGGTTGATATTAATTATTTATCAAAGGCGTGTCTAATATATGAAATATAAGGAAACATGCGCAGTAGATATAATAATAAGGTAAGAAGTGAAAAATTATGGTAATAATTGATATTAATTATTTATAAAAAGACATGTCTAATAATAAGTAGATTAATATAACATTAATTACATAAGGTCTAACTTTAAAATCTACCTAGAAGAAGTTGTAATGTTTCTGTTTTAATAAGATAGATTCACTCCATTAGGCTTATAAAAGCTGGTCCAACCGAAATTTTGATTTTTTTCCGATTCGGTTAGAGATCGACTAATATCCGAGATAATTTCAAATCTATTTCGGTTCCAGTTTTTCGGTTGAAATTCGAAGTTTTTTGGATTAATATGAAATTTCCGGGTTTTCAAATAAAATTTTGTATAATTTAGACAATTTTAAATATTTTGGATAAAACTTATTCTGTAATTCATTTTTGTATTTATTTTTATAAATAGTATTATAAATTATTTAATTATTTTAAAACTAAATATATTTAATAACTATACTATAGAAATTTGGGTAACCATTCGGTTCTTGCTTTTTTTTGTTCCAGTTCGGTTCTAGTTTAGGTTCTAAAAATATAGGATCCGCTCGGATAATTGATAGGACTCAAATCTAAACCAAACCTTTTTTGGTTCGGAGTAAATGTGCCAGATGAAGTAGTGTTCAATAACATTCATCCTATATTGTTTCTAGTTCTCTAGTTTTTAAGTTGGACATTCCTTTGGTCTGTGCAAAATAAAACAAAAAAGATAGGATGGGCTTAAGCATTATTGAAAATAAAGTGAAATACTTCTTTTTATCTAAAATTTGATGCATTGTACTCATAAGTGGTAAGAGTTTATAAATGCTAAAAGTAGAATTATATTACAATAGAGAAAATGGTACAATTGTCGGAAATATATCTCTGAAGATGATAAGGTGAAATATTGGAGAGAAGATCTACATCGGAAATATGAAAAAGATTTGAGTAATATATAAGTGACTTGGACCAATTTATTAATTACCAATTGGTTTTAAGTTGCAATCCCACTAAACTTATCATGGTATTAGAGCCGGCCCAATATCCTGACCCATTAATCCGATCCGAACAATGGTTCGATCATCCCACGAATTGATGGCCTAATAAAAAGAAGATTCAATTTCTTCGAGATTGGTAGAAAAAAAAAGCATTATCAATAGAGAATAGGCTGAATGACTTTATTATTAAGTATACAAAAGGTATATATACAAGATACAAGTAGGGTATACACACTAAGGAGTATTTACATAGAGGTCCTTAGATATCTATAGTATATCCTTAACACACCTCCTCAAGATGGTGGTGCTGGAGCAACACCAATCTTGCTTCTTGAAGTCTGAAATGGTGTTCGTGAGAGAGGTTTCGTCAACCCATCAGCTAATTGATCATGAGTTGAAACATGCATAACTCGTAAGTGACTATACTGTATCTGGCCCCGGACAAAATGATAGTCGATGGCGATATGTTTCATTCTAGAATGAAAAACCGGGTTTGCACATATGTGTGTAGCACCAATGTTGTCACAGTAGATGGTAGGATAGGACGGAAGAGAGACTCCGAGTTCCATGAGAAGAGAGACAATCCAGTGTAGTTCTGAGGCGGTGTTTGCGACAGAACGATACTCTGCCTCAGTTGAAGACCTTGCAACACCTTTCTGCTTTTTAGATGTCCATGAGATAGGTTGTGAACCTAGGAATATGATGTAGGCGTTGGTAGAGACATAGTCGTCTGAATCACCAGCCCAATCTGCGTCGGAGAACGCGTGTAAACTCGGTTTCTGTTGTTTGCGCAGGAAGATCCCATGTGTTAAGGTGTCTGAGAGATAACACAACCCTTTTGACCGCTAGCCAATGCTCCGACGTTGGTTTATGCATAAACTGCGATAATCGATTGACAGCATACGAGACATCCGGACGAGAGAGAGAGAGGTACTGAAGGCTTCTAACGATACGTTAATACTCGTGTGGATCTGAAAGAGGTTCGCCTGCAGTTAGTGTAAGCTTGGGATGAGGAGCAAGGGGAGTGGAGACAGGCTTGGCGTGTAACATGTTTGCCATAACGAGCAGATCAGTGATGTATTTTCGCTGCATCATGTGAAGCCCTTGTGAGGTTATTACAGTCTCAATGCCAAGGAAATAACTGAGGCTGCCCATGTCTTTAATGGAGAAGCGTGTGGCCAAGGAAGTGATAACCTGTTGGACCAGTGTCTGCGAACTGCCAGTTACCAATATGTCGTCCACGTTAACTAAGACATATACGAAGTGACCTTGGTGTTTGAGGATAAAAAGAGAGGTGTCAGCTAAGGAGCTCCGGAAACCTGAGCGAAGAAGAAAAGTTTTGAGTTCCGAGTACCAGGCGCGAGAGCTTGTTTCAAACCATAGAGTGCTTTCCGAAGTTTACAAACATGATGAGGTCGATCTAAATCTGTGGACCCTGGTGGCTGGAACATGAAGACCTCCTCCTGAAGATGGCCTTGGAGAAAAGCAGTATTGACATCTATCTGACGAACTGGTCAATCGTGATTCACGGCGAGACCAAGTACAATCCGTATGGTGGTGGACTTAATAACAGGGCTGAATGTGTCTCCATAATCAATACCTTGCTGCTGATGGTAGCCTTTTGCAACGATCCGAGCTTTATATCTGTCTGTGCTTCTATCTGGATTATATTTTATTGTAAACACCCGGCGACAACCAACCACATTCATGTGTTTGAGAAGCTTCTACCAAATCCCAAGTTCTGTTTTCATTTGTTGAATTGAACTCTCGTGACATAACTTCTCGCCAGTGTGCATACTTCATCGCTTGCTGCCAGGTAGAAGGTATCCAGTGTGGATCAGACTCGAGCTTCGGGGTGAGATTATACTTTATCACTGGCTTGACAATGTTATTTTTGGAGCGAGTGGTCATCAAGTGCTGTCTAGCTGCTCTGAGTTGTCGAAGCCACAACTGTAGGAGCTTGAGCTGATGTCTCTGGTTCCAGAACTGCATGTGCAGGTGCA
Source organism: Raphanus sativus (assembly GCF_000801105.2). Lineage (NCBI taxonomy): Eukaryota > Viridiplantae > Streptophyta > Magnoliopsida > Brassicales > Brassicaceae > Raphanus > Raphanus sativus. The sequence goes on from NW_026615963.1 coordinate 24,424, forward strand.
ACATCTGTAGGCGCTCGAGTCGATGTTTCTGACTCCAAAACTGCAGGGGCAGGCGCAACAACTGTAGGCGCGCGAGTCGATGCCTCAGGGACTGCAACTGCAGGTAGAATATTCTGCTCGTTTGATGGTGCTGCAGTGTCTATGATGACTGGCGTTGTTTGTTGTTGCTGCGGCGAAGAAGCACTACACGGAGGTTGTTTGCAGGCTGCCGGTTGAGACGATTGTATGAGTGACAATGGATCAGGGATAATGGTAACAGGTGGGAAGCTAGAGGTAGGTGGTGGATCAGAAGAGCTGGGAACGGTGCTTTTGGTCATGGTGGTGAAGGGATATTGTGTCTCACTGAATCGCACATGGAGAGAGACATAGATTCGACCAGATAAAGGATCAAGGTATTGATAGGCACTTTGAGTAAGAGAGTAGCCTATAAAGACACAAGGCAGAGATCTGTTTTCGAGTTTATTTGGAGCATAAGGACGGAGCCAAGGAAAACATAAGCACCCAAATGTTCGAAGTTTCTGATAGTTGGGTGTGGCGTTGAAAAGCTTTTGGAAGGGAGAGGCATTGGAAAGCAAATGTGTGGCTAATCTATCGATAAGGAAGACAGCAGTAGCAAAGGCAAATGGCCAGTATGGTAAAGGTATATTGGAGGCGGAGAGGAGAGATAAACCAGTTTCGACAATATGGCGATGCTTACGCTCGGAAAGACCATTATGTTCTTGTGTATAAGGTGGTGTGGTGAGATGAGAGATGCCTTGAGAAGAAAGGAATTGGCTAAGAGCAATGAACTCTCCACTATTGTCAGAATAAAGGTTTCGAATTTTTGATTTATACTTTGTTTCAGCAAGAGGTTTGAAGGCGATGAATATATCTTTGACTTGGGACTTTTTAGTGAGAGGAAACATCAAAATATATCTAGTGAAGTGGTCAATTAGGACAAGATACAAGTAGGGTATACACACTAATGAGTATTTACATAGAGGTCCTTAGATATCTATAGTATATCCTTAACATTATCATGGAGGGGTACGATGGATTCTGCGAGATTAATGGTTATACGCACCATTATCTCGAATAAGGATATTGGAGAAAAGATTAATTACCAATTGGTTTTAAGTTAGTAAGCCTAATAAACTTATCATGAAATATATGTTTCTCTTTGTCATAACATAAAGTGAACTATGTGTCCCCAACCAAAGAAGAACATAGTGATACATCCTCTTTCACTATACACTAAGACATCTCCATAGCCATCAAAGAGGAGATGGGACAGTTTCATCTCCCTTCATTGATCTTGACTCCAAGCATAGGCTTAAAGTCGCTGTCTGCGGGCGTAGCAAAGGTCGTTGAGTAGGAACCAGAAGCGCCCGTGTCCTTTGTTTGAAAGGCGCTGAAAGAGGACCTTGTAGTGTCATCAAATCTCCAGTCGGGTAGGTAGGTTGGCTTAGAGGTCACCTCACTCACCTCAACGTCTCCTGAAAGCATGGCAACCACTCGTGACATTGATGGTCTAACTGCGTGAGATGCTTGAGTGCAAAGCAGAGCAATGCCTATCATGCGTTTCACTTCTTTCGTGTTGAATTCAGTCAGCTCACGATCAATAAGTTCCACTTCACAGCTTTTCTCGTGTAGATTCCATGCCCATTCGAGAAGAAATCGTTTTTCACCCTCCAGGCTCTCATCTGCGTTTGCCCTTCCACTCACTAGCTCAAGGACCACAACACCAAACGCATACACGTCCGTTTTCTCTGTTAGGTGTCCACGCATTGCATACTCCGGCGCAAGATATCCCCTATTTGCATTCGTCCAACAACATGTGTGTTATAAATAATTCCATAACTAAAAAAAATATTTAGGGTTTGGGGATACATACACTGTCCCAGCCACTCTGGTACTTATGTGGGTTTTCTTGTCATCGTATAGCTTTGCCAGCCCAAAATCAGAGACTTTTGGGACCAGATTAGAGTCAAGCAAAATGTTGCTTGCCTTCACATCCCTGTGTACTATGCGAACACTCCCCTCCTCGTGGAGGTAGGCTAGACCTCTAGCTACTCCCATGCATATCTCAAAACGTGTTGGCCAATCTATATGTAAGGTCTTCTTATCACCTCCTGAAACATCCGAATCGAGACTACTTTAAGCTTCTGGCCAGAGAAGCAGGAGATAGACAAGTTATGTATATGTTCATTACCAAATAGTGCCTGGTCGAGACTTCCATTGGGTAGATACTCATAAACGAGCAAACGACGATCTCCTTCATAGCAACATCCGTAAAGTTTAACTAGGTTGCGGTGCATAACTGTAGAAATTGCTACAATTTCTGCAACAAAGTGTCCTTTTCCTTGTCTGGATCCAACCGACAACTGTTTTACCGCCACCTCTCGTCCATCATTTAGGTTTCCCTGTTAAATGTGTTAATATTATAACATACAAAAAGTATAACATGTGTGTTTTAAGTATTTGGGTCTCATTTTACCTTATATACAACACCAAAGCCTCCCTCTCCAAGCTTGTTTGAGGGATTGAAATCTTGAGTGGCACTTTTAAGTTCAGAGTAAGAAAAGGTGTAAGGCTTCACGTCCATGTTCAGTATCTCTGCAGCAACAACAACAATCAGGTTCTTAAGAATTGAACCAAATTTGAAAGTATAAAATTCAAGGTTATAAATTACCTTCGTCATTGGTGTATTGGTTTCTTCTTTTTCGGATGATGAAGATAACCACGCCCGCAAAGATGCTCAAAAGTCCTAGGCCACCAATGAAACCCACAATAGCACCAGTCATCTTCTTTCCCTTTGATGGTGGCTTGTTAGCCACAGTCGGTGTGAAGTCTGAACAACCATACATGTAACACTTGGGTCTTTTACTTGCGTCAGAAGAAACAAATAATAATAGTAATAATTGGTCATTTGTTTGTGTTACCTGCTTTTGCACTGATGGCCGATATTAAAGGCCCATAAGCACCTTGAATAGGAATACAACATGTTCCTTTTCCAGCCCAGAAAAGATGAACTTCTAGGTAGTTTTCAGATACATTTGCTTTATATTCTCTATCAACTGCTAGAACAAGAGAGTTACCAGCTGTTCTGCTTATATCAAAATCCTTTTCAACAAGTCTTCCCTGAAAAAACAGACCAAGAAGGTCACTACACACCACCAAGAAGTTAACTTGCAAAGCAGAAAAGCTAGATAAAGTAGTGCAGACCTGGACATAAATGTCAAAAAGTCGTCTTCCTAAACTTCTCCAAGTGTTTGAAGAAGAACCATTCATTTGTATTTCAGCAAACTGAAGTGTTACTGTATAGCCTCCATTTTCTAGCCCCAACCCATAATACCTTAGGGAAGATGCAGAAACTCTTGCTGATTGAAAAAGCTCCGAGTCCAGAGTGTTGATAAAATGTAATAGTAAAGTCACTATGTATATATTACTACTACCGCCAAAAAGTCCTACGCTACTGGCTGCCCATCTCTGTGCATCACTCACGACAAATGAAGCTGGTCCAAGATCCCCGTCCTCCCTCTCAAATAGTGCTCGGCTAAATGACAGTATTTTTGGGCCTCCGCAGTTGATAGCGAAGTCAGAATCTTGACACCAGTCAACAGAGAATATTGCGTAAAGAAAAGATATGAACTCAAAAGATTAATAAGAACTAACTCTTCTTATTGCTTAAGAAACTCACACAAAACTTACTCTCTAACCTCACAAAAACCACACAACAATATCATCACATGATATTGCTTTATATAGCCTTACAAATATCCTAATCCTAAAACACATAAGTATTTAGATAACTCCTAAATACACTTTGATCATTATCTCCAAAGATCATAAAACACTTAGGACTAGGATGGCTTGGCACTTTAGTCTCTTTTCAAGCTTACTTCAACAGTCTCCCCCTTAAGCTTGAACTTTATCTCCTTTAAATCTTGAACTCCTATCAAGTCTCTCATCTCTTTGTACTTGACCCTTCCTAACGCCTTGGTCAGGATATCTGCCTTCTGTTCACTTCCAGGTACATGTTCTACTTCCAACAACTCCCTCTCAACGCACTCTCTGATAAAATGATACCTCGAATGTATATGCTTACTGCGTCCGTGAAAGACCGGATTCTTTGAGAGTGCAATTGCAGACCTGTTATCTATCCGAATGATAGTTTTTCCGTAGACATCTCCTGTGATTTCTCTGAGTAAGTCTTGTAACCAGATTGCTTGTCTTGCCGCCTCTGTCGCTGCCATAAACTCCGCTTCGCAGGAAGATAGAGCTACTGTGTCTTGCTTCTGCGAGCACCACGTGACCGAACTGTTACCGAGATAAAACATATGTCCAGTCACACTCCTTCCATCATCAGGGTCCGTATTATAGCTACTGTCACTATAGCCGATCAACCGTAACATATCAGACCCTGACCTTTCAAAGTTCAGACCGAGAGATGTTGTGCCCGCCAAGTACCTCAAACACGCTTTCATTGCTACTCCATGTGACTCTTTAGGACACGCCATATACCTACTAAGCACACCAATGCAGTATGACAAATCAGGCCTAGTGTGGAGAAGATAACGAAAACATCCTATCACTTTTCTGTAGCTTGTCGCATCAATACTCCTTTCTTCCTCAAACTTTGCTAACTTAAGACCCATCTCCATTGGCGTTTTGACAGGATTGCAGAGCTTCATACCAGTCTCTTCTAATATCTTAAGAGCATATCTGTTTTGACACAATGAGATGCCTCCAGCGTGTTGGTTTACCTCGATCCCTAGATAATAGGTGAGTCTCCCTAAGTCAGTCATCTCAAACTTCTTTGCCATCTCGAGTTTAAATTCTTCTATCATCTTTAGGTTTGTCCCTGTAACAAATAAATCATCCACATAGACAGCAATAATGAGGAGATCTCCGCCTACTGATCTACGATAAACAGAAGGCTCCTTCAAGCACCTCTCAAACCGTAAGCTTAATAAGATTCTGTTAAGCTTAAAGTTCCAGGCTCTTGGTGCTTGTTTAAGACCGTATAGTGCCTTCTTGAGCTTATAAACCTTGTTCTCGCTTCCTCTTACTTCAAATCCTTCTGGCTGCGTTACATATACCGTTTCTTTGAGTTCTCCATGTAGAAACGCGGTTTTGACGTCCAAATGATGAATCTCCCATCCGTGAGTGGCTGCAAGGTTGATCAACAAACAAATTGTCTCGAGACGTGCTACAGGCGCGAATACTTCCTCATAATCTATCCCGTGTTGCTGAACATAACCCTTCGCCACTAGACGAGCCTTGTATTTGCTTATACTTCCGTCTGCGTTTCGTTTAATTTTAAACACCCATTTTAAGCCTATCGGCTTTACTCCCTTCGGCAAATCAACAAGACTCCAACAATCAAGTTTTGTTATTGATCGTATTTCATCCTCACACGCCATAGTACACTCTCGAAGTTCTCTTGCTTCCTGAAAATTCCTCGGTTCATCATTTAGTGTCAAGAGTAACTGATCTCCTTCATACTCTGCCACCAAGACATAATCGTCCAAGTACTTTGGCTTCGAGTGTTGTCTCTCTGATCGTCTTAAGACTGGTATCTCACTACCATCTTTCTCATCTTCACTAACTCCATCATCCTCTTCAATATCTGCAGCAGATTGTTCCATCTTAACTTTTCCCTTCTCTGTAACTCTGTTTTCGTCTTGCTCTGTTTCTCTGTTTTCACTAAGCTTTGTTTCTCTGTTTTCATTACTTACTCCATGATCTCCGAATGATCCTCCTATAACCTTGAAACTTCCGGCTTGACTTTTCTCTACAGCTTCTTGTCTCCAATTCCATCCTTTTGTTTCATCAAAAACAACGTCACGACTAACAATTATCTTCTTGGTCTGAGGATCCAGTAGTCTATATGCTTTTGATCCGGGCTCTGTCCCAAGATGGATAAGTAGACTCGATCTATCGTCAAGCTTTCTCAGGAACTTGGAGTCAATCTTAGCATAGCAAATACAGCCAAACGTTTGCAGATGGCTTACATTCGGTTTTCTTCCTCGAAATACCTCATAAGGTGTAAGATCCTTCAGAGCTCGCGTGGCTATGCGATTCAACAAATACGTAGAGTGCCTGATCCCTTCTCCCCATAGATAGTTAGGCACCGACATGTGCTTTAAAAAGCTTCTCGTCATCTCCAGCAGCGTCCTGTTGCGTCGTTCGACTACTCCATTCTGCTGAGGGCTATATGGAGCTGTAAGATGTCTGTTTATCCCATTATTCTCGCAGTATTCATTGAATTCTTTTGAAACAAATTCTCTTCCTCTATCCGTTCTTAAAGTCTGTATATTTGCCTTAGCCTCTTGTTCTACTCTGTTCTTAAAGACTTTGAACTTACCAAACGCCTCACTCTTCTCTCTCAAGAGTATTGTCCACATGTACCTTGAACAATCATCTATAAGGACAAAATATACTTGTTTCCAGCACTTGTAGATGGAGTTATTGGCCCACATAAATCAGCATGAATGAGTTCTAGTAATTTCTCTGCTCTGTAGGTTGTCGCTTGAGGAAAAGTTTGTCTTGCTTGCTTGCCAAGTAAACAGGAACCACAGATACTCCTCTCAACATTAATAGGTGGAACCCCAGTTACTAGTCCTCGCTGAATCATTGATCTCATCGTCTCCAAGTTTATATGTCCTAGCCTTGAGTGCCATCTTATGCACTCACTGATTGTAGTCGTTAATAAGCTCATTGTCTCCTTTATCTTCATTCGTACCTTGTACAGTCTGTTCTTCGATCTCTGAGCTTTAGCAATCAGTTTTCCTTCTCGATCATGCATGATAAGATACTCATCTTTCATCCTTATGTCACATCCCGACTCTGTAGCCTGTCCCAAAGAGATGATATTGCTCCTTAGATCAGGTATAAAGTAGACCTCACAGATCTTTCTTGGTTCTCCGTTTCTGTCTAAAAACTCGATGGACCCTTTGCCTTTGATATCAATACGAGAATCGTCCCCAAACCTGACTTTTCCAGTTATGGATTCATCAATGTTAGAGAAGTATCTCCTATCTCCACTCATGTGATTGCTTGCTCCATTGTCAAGGTACCAGATATTGTCTTCTCCGTTACCATCATAGTCGCTTGGGACCACCTTCTCTTCATTTAAATAAACGATCTCATGAAGCATTAGCTCATCAGCCTCATGCGTCTCATCCTTCTCATTCTCAACCGTTTCTTGAAGCTTTAAGATACGATCAGGACAATCGGTCATGTAATGACCTAGCTTATCACACCGATAACAAGTGATTCGTGAAGCATCTCGTGGAGCATAGGCATCTCGTCCTCCATTATATCTTCCTCGGCCTTGTCCTCTGTTTTGATACCTTCCTCCACGACCTCTATATCTAGTATCACTGTTTTGGTATCGTTGAGACTCTGTGTTTCCACGGTAAGATGAAGTCTCCTTATCAGCATACATCAGCTTGCCCTGTTCTTCCTGAGCTTCTTCTTCTTCCTCTTCAATACGTTCTTCGTAAACTTTAAGTCGTCCTATAATATCCTCAAAGATTGTCTTCTTGAGATCCAATACTTGCTCTAATGCAGCCACTATATGGATATACTTCTTACGGGGAAGACACTTCAAAAATTTCTTAACCATCTTAGGTTCTTCAATCTCTTCTCCCAAAGCAGAAGCTTTTAATGATATCTTGGTTAACTTTCCAACAAAATCATCTATCTTCTCCATCTCTTTCATCTTGAGCCGATCAAAATCTGCCATTAGTGTCTGCAGTCGAGCTTCCTTTACTCTCTCTGCTCCAACGTATCTCGCTTTGATTGCATCCCACACCTTTTTCGCCGAGCTTAGCTCTCCAAACTGTAGGGTGAGAGTTTCGGGTATTGATTGAAACAGTAGACCTAATGCCATGTCATTCTTCTCGTCGTCTGCAGCTTCTGTTTCAACAATATCCCAAACTTTGTGTACCCTAAGTAGTATTCTCATTCTCATAGCCCACACGGTGTAATTCGTTGCGCTTAGCATAGGACACTTGATGGAGGAGACTCCCTTCTCCTTTGTTGTTGATGTCGTTGCCACTTGAAGATCTCCCATGATGTTGAAACCTCAAGCTCTGATACCACAGTATTGCGTAAAGAAAAGATATGAACTCAAAAGATTAATAAGAACTAACTCTTCTTATTGCTTAAGAAACTCACACAAAACTTAAGCTCTCTAACCTCACAAAAACCACACAACAATATCATCACACGATATTGCTTTATATAGCCTTATAAATATCCTAATCCTAAAACACATAAGTATTTAGATAACTCCTAAATACACTTTGATCATTATCTCCAAAGATCATAAAACACTTAGGACTAGGATGGCTTGGCACTTTAGTCTCTTTTCAAGCTTACTTCAACAGAGAAAACCTCAGATCCATCCATAGCACATGTATAACAATGAATAGAATATCTCTTTGTTACACTTACATATTCCTTTGCCTCGATTGCAGGGGAAGTTCTTCTGCAGACAGTTCAGTCCTGATAAAATACTTTTAACGAAATGAAAATGAGATTATGTAAGAAAATATGATGTTGGAATTTCAGGCATCAACAAGAACATAGATATTTATCAAAATAACCTGCTGTCAAGACCTTCTAAGGTGAAGTTGTTGGCAACAAGATTTCTGCACAGATAAGATATAGTTTTTTTAATGATTCTAATAAACATTTCCTACAAAGGGTAAGCTTCATAATGAATATAGATAAGGAAAAAAATTCCGAGATCGAAATAACTTACTAGTAGAGGTATAGTGTTTTCTTTACTTACAGTTGCAAGTTCGGTAAGTTGACCCATGAAGGAAGACTCCCAGACAAATCATTGTACGACACATCTCTGAAAGTAAAAAGAACAATGATATGTTCTACATTATATAATATAA
>NW_026615964.1:0-33315 GCF_000801105.2 Raphanus sativus
AACAAAAAAACGTTCAACACCATGGGTTTGAAAACTATCACTTGTGGTTAAGCTTAGGTCTGGGTGTTCAGATCTTCGGATCGGGTTTGGGCTGGTTCTTTTCAAGTCCATATCTTTCGGGTTCTAGATATTTAGATTTGATAGATACTTCTAAATTTTGATTAGGATTTGGGTCCGGATCAATTAGAATCTATAAAATATCAGTAATTTTTGGATCCATATCAGATACGAATCGGATTTGATATTTAGGATTTGAAAAGACAAGGAAGACCTAAATTTCATCAAATTTAGTAAGAAAAATATCACATATATATATATATATATAATTACAAAATAATTAAAATAAACTATTAGAAATTAAAATAAAACATTTTTAAACTCTAAATTTTGTTAACATTGTTGTAAAAATAATAACAAAGATTATTAACAAAAGGATTTTTCAACTAAATCATAGAATAGAACAAAAAAAAACATAGTTTTGAATATTCATGTTTTGGTCAGGTATGAATCAGTTCTTATTGGATTGGGTCTATTCAGATTGATTATTTTGGATTGGATCTATTCGGGTTGGTTCTTTTTTATTTCGGTTCTTTCGGATAGAAGAATTTTAAAATCAATAGATACTTATAAATTTTTGGTTCCGTTTCGGATCTTATATTTCCGAGTCGATTCCGGTTTGAGTTTGGGATAAAATACCCAGGCCTATATACGATTTTCATGGTTTTACGCAGAGGCTGTCCTACTAAAAATATATGGCTAGAAGCAAAAAAAAAAAGTGCCTAAAAATGTGAACGTGATGAGAGACGGGATTTAGCTTCCCAGCAAATGGTGGGGAATTTGAGTATTCTTGTGTTATCCGCAGGAATAAGCTTGCCTCGTGGACTAGGAATCTGCACTAACTGGGGTTCCTACAAAGAACTCCTAGCCCTGAACCTGAGATTTGGCTTGAGTTCGGTGACAGAATAGGTGCACAATAATTTAGGCAATTATATTGTACATGTTAAGTTATATCATATTGTTAAGTATGTTAGATCGCCATAATTTAGGTATTTATACTGTACATGTTAAGTTATCCCCTATATATTACAACTTTTTGAAACTATGACACATGTCATCATGATAATCAATTTCAAAAATCTTTAGAAAAATAAGTTAGTTTATCTAAACATATAGTATACTTTATTAACCTAATCATATAATTAATTATTAACATAAAATATTCTTTAACTTTTTTTAAATAGAACATACGAAATTACTTAATCTGATAAAATATATATGATAATTAATAATTTTAAATAATAACTTTTGATAATAATTTGTACATCTTCTATCATTTTTGTTTTATATTAATATTATAAAAATACATTAGACAATCAAAATTAACCAAATAACAAATATTTTGATTTTTCCATATATATTATATTTTGAATTATTAAAAAATGAATATAAATTAATAAACTTTTAAAAATCTGACTTTGAAAATTTGTGATCAATGGTTTAATTTTTATTTTCAACAAGATACAAATGTTGATAAAATTATATGAGTACAATGTCTTATTTAATAAATATTAGATTTTATATATATATATATATATATAATTATTATATATATATATATATTAATATTGTTTAAATTAAATTATATATTCTATAAAATGCATAAATATTTAAATTTCAAAAAATTTATTGAACAAATGCTAAGAATTAAATATTTTAGTTTCAAAATTTCATTGAATTTGTAAAAATTGATTATAAATTAATAAAAAATATTGAAATTGAAACTGAAAGTTTCTATCATGTTCTCTTCTGGTAGATATTGAAATATATTCTAACATGTTCTCTCCTGTTATAGTCATCACTTCTTAGAATAATCATAACTGAAACTGAAAGTTTATAAACTGAAACTGAAACTATATAGTATAATCAAGGGGATTACAGTCACAGAAAATATCAACATTTCTCTCTTGTTCTCTCCTGTAATAGACCATATTCAGAAATATGGTAGGCATGAGTCGGGTGACTCTGGATCTAGCTACTTACCAAAAAATGGAGTAATATAAGACATGCATACTATTTTATTATAGTTTAGGTAAACAAACACAATATGTTTACATGGTTTGTAAATGTCCATTCACCATTTGATCAATAAATTGATATCTCAACCACTAATGTTTCTAAAGTACAGTATACCATGGAAATCTGTTTGACACAGATGAAATGTGGAGTCAAACCAATTAGATACACACGCTTTATTTATTTTAATATGCTTTCGAAGTGGGTCCACTGGATTATATTTAAAAACATTTACTTGCAGCTTAAGAATAAATAAAATATAGTTCTTAGAATATTTCTTGTGAGTTTGGATAATTTTACTCTTCGTTTTAAAAGTTCAAATTATTAAATGGATATTAGAATTTAGGATTTCATATTTAGTCTAAAAGGGATTTATGACGGCATGTGACAAATTAAACATCGTATAAAAGTTAGACTAAGATGTTATTAGATTTCAAGACTAGGAATTGACATAAGAAATTTATGATTCTTTACTAGCACAAATAGTTAATGATATATTGTTAAGGATTGGAACTTATTTAAATATTAAATATTAGTAGAAAATATATACTACATCAAAGCATGTTAAAGAAAAACCATACTTACCCAACTGATAAATGATAAATAAAATCAAAATAATGAAACTCTTATCTTTGGGTTCTCAATTATCAATTACTTTTTTTTCACGATTTTGCATTTAGTTTCTCTTTATGTATATATATTTCAAAATTTATCATTTACCTAATAAACTCAATTTAAAATCTTTTGGAAAAGAGGAATCCCTGATTTGGCGCTAAATCTTGGTTATCTCGTTTTAAAGACGCAGGGAAAGCTGTTAAAGACCAGATTGAGAGAATCCAAGGAATTTTTTTAACATTTATCTGTTGCACCAAAAAAAACTTAAGTTCAGGTTTCTAGCAAAGTACAAGCTTCGACCAAAGTACAAGCCACGCTAGCTATATAAGTCACCCACTAGAAAACATCTCTTCTCCGTCTCACCCTTTTACTACTTTCTGAGTCTTTTTTTTATTCTTTAATCATCTTAAGTAAAAATGGGAGGAAGTAAGATGCCAGAAGTTTATGACATCAACGTGGAAGCCGCTCTTGCTATTGTCAACACCAATGTCCGAACTGAAGCACCGATTGTGTCTTCTTACAATGACCGGATCAGGCCGTTGCTTGACACAGTGGATCGGCTGAGGAACCTGAATGTGATGAAAGAAGGGATCCAGCTTCCCACCATTGTGGTTGTTGGAGACCAGTCCTCAGGAAAATCCAGTGTTCTTGAGTCCTTGGCAGGAATCAGTTTGCCTCGTGGGCAAGGAATATGCACTAGGGTTCCTCTTGTGATGAGACTACAGAAAAGCCCTAGCCCTGAACCTGAGATCTGGCTTGAGTTCGGTGACAAAAGAGTTGACACTGACGAGGAGCATATTGCCGAATCTATTTGCACCGCAACTGAGGCAATTGCTGGTAAGTTCAGTCTTTCTCTTTATTTATTTATTTTTATTATTTTTTAATTAATCTCAATTTTATTTAACCCCCTAAAACCTTTTTACAATGAATGTGTACATTTGAGAAAAACCTAACTGATTTCAACATATGCATCTATCTTTCTCTTTAACAACAATATTGGGCAAGTATAGCATGTTGAACACCAAGTAACAGATTAATTGTTGTAATCTCAAATATACATATATGTTGCAGGATCTGGTAAAGGTGTCTCAGACACTCCCCTGACCCTCCATGTAAAAAAAGAAGGTGTTCCTGATCTGACAATGGTTGATCTCCCCGGAATAACCCGGGTTCCTGTGAACGGGCAGCCTGAAAACATTTATGAGCAGATCTCCGGGATGATTATGAAGTACATCGAGCCACAAGAATCCATCATTCTCAACGTCCTGTCAGCTACAGTCGACTTCACCACCTGCGAATCCATCCGTATGTCTAGGCAAGTTGACAAAACAGGGGAAAGGACACTAGCGGTTGTCACAAAAAAGCCGACATGGCTCCTGACGGTCTCCTGCAGAAAGTAACGGTAGACGATGTGAATATTGGACTAGGTTACGTCTGTGTCAGGAACCGTGTAGGGGAAGAAACCTACAAAGAAGCTAGGTTGAAGGAAGAGTTACTTTTCAATACTCATCCGCTGCTTTGCATGATCGACCACGACATTGTTGGCATCCCTGTTTTAGCTCAAAAGTTAATTCAAATCCAGGCAACGATGATTGGCCGTTGTTTGCCGGTCATTGTACAAAAGATTAACGAGAAGATGGAAACGAGCGAGTTTGAGTTGAAGAAACTGCCAATGGTTATGACATCTTCAGGGGAAGCTCTGATGACATTCATGAATATCGTTGGTTCTGTTAAAGAAAGTCTCCTGAGAATTCTTGTCCAAGGAGATTTCTCTGAATATCCAGATGATCAAAGCATGCACTCTACTTCTCGTTTGGCTGATATGTTGAGGAAATTCTCGGACAACCTCCAAGCGAAGCCGAAGGCGGTGAACGAGTTCTTGATGGATGAAATCAAAGTCCTGGAAGAGTGCAAATGCATCGGATTGCCTAATTTCATCCCAAGATCAGCCTTCTTGGCTATTCTTTCACAACGTGTGGATGGCATGCACGCTAAGCCGGTCGAGTTCATCAGAGAGATATGGGACTACGTTGAAGTTGTTCTCTCATCAGTCATTACCAAATACTCTGACAACTTCCCACAGATTCAACCTTCCATCAAACGTGCGGGTCGAAATTTAATAACCAAGATCAAGGAACAGTCTGTGAATCGAGTGGTTGAGATCGTTGAGATGGAGAAACAGACGGACTACACATGTAACCCTGAGTACATGACAGCATACACACAGAAGATTGCTAATCAAGCAAGCTTCATCAGTCATGTACAGAGCAATTATTCGAACTACGGTGATGTTGGGATTTCGCATCTGAGGGGGGTTAACTCTCAGTTGCTTAGCCAAGCGTTCGACATGAATGTGAGGATTACAGCCTACTGGACCATCGTGGTAAGAAGGGTTGTTGATAACATTGCACTTTACCTTCAGTTCACTGTGAAGAATCTTGTGAACAGTCAGTTTCAGAAGGATATAGTGGCGGAAATGGTGGATCCTAGGGGCGGAGGAGAAGTTGAGAGGATGCTTGATGAGTCTCCTTCGGTGGCATGCAAAAGGGAGAAGCTGAAGAAGAGTATCAAGCTTCTCAAGGAGTCAAAGGACGCTGTTGCGGCCATTGTTTATCAGAACTCTGGGTAAGGCCGATCGTTGAGCTATATTGTTTCTTTCTCGTGAAGATCATGTGTTTTAGGGTCTTCGAGAATGTTTCTTTTTTCGGTATTTTTCAGTTGTGGCTTTTGTGAACTCTTGAACTTTTGGTTTATCGTTTATGTTAAGTTTTTAATTGTTTTAGTTCGGTGAGGTATGCAAAACAAGCTAGAAGTGAGTTCAAGGTCGTCGGGGGAGGATTCCTAATAGATTGAAATACTTTTTGCTCCGAAATTTATTGGAACACTTCGAATAACATCTAAACATTGAGAAATGATTTTACATGCGTCGTGAACACGTTATTATTATTTTTAAATAATAAACACGTTATTATTTAAAATAATAATAACAACATAACATACTAACAACAATGATATAGTTTGAAACTAATTGTAGAATTTTTTGGATTTAGAAATCAATGACAAATCGGTTGATTTCAAAATCAAATTAATAAACAGATTTCAAAATCAATAATATAAATTTCAAAAAATCAAACAAGTCGTTTATTATAAATGAATGAAATGGATTTGCGAAATTCTCTTTGCATAACTGGGCATCTAATTCGTCATCTTCATGCGACAAATATAATTTCTTCTTTTGAAGTTTCTTATGTCCAATAAATTCTAGATTCATGTCTGTTACATTTGACAAAAAGCTTAAGAATCTATCAAAACAAGCACAAACACACTGCCAAGTTTGACAAAATATATTTTCTTGTTTATTTGATGGTGTTTCTTCTTGATTTATGACTGATTCTGTTATTTGAATCACAATAATATAACAATTAACTCAGTATGTTGGCAGGTAAGATACGTTTCGTTTTTTATGGTTACTGTCAATATGAAAGTGGAAGTGTCAATAATATCTCTCTTCGTTTTTATTATAACAGCTCGAGAAATTTTCATCATCGTTTTTTTCTTCGTCTACCTCTACCACAAAGAAGCAAATCGAAACCAGTCCATCGTTTCGGAATAACACGGTTTTGTGATGCATCATTGTTTACATTTGAGTCTTGCATTGATACGCGAGAAATTAAAGTACTCCGGCCAACTAAGCTTAGAATCTCTGCTCTGTTGACAAAACACCCGGCGGATAAAGCGGAGTCTTTGTTGAGAAAAACTCATAAACTGAGAAAGAACACCAACATTCCAGTAGGTCTTAAAATAGTGAGGACTTAAAGCGAAAACAAATCCTCTTCATCAACAACGGCTCCGCAGTCGTCTACGACAACAACAGTTACGACAGCGTCTAAGGCACAAAGACACAACGACAAGATAGCATTTTTTTTGACGGCAAACGGCTATTCTATTAATCAAGCTTGAGGTGGTCTGGGTAACCAGACCGGAATAGAACAACCAACAAAATGTAACTTCCTATGGAAAGATCTAGCTGTCTTAGCTAAAAAATCTGAAATCTGATTACGCTCTCTTGGAAAATAAGAAATCTTGAAGTCCGGGAAGATAGCATTAAAAGTGTCATTCTACACAATAATATTATAACTAACAGCACCAGCGTTGTTTGTATATATTTATACAATACATATGTATTATACAATATGTTTGTATGCAAGACATGTGTCTAATGCATGTTTTGAAGATGAACAAAAGACATAATAACAAGGTTTATATCAACCACGTTGATTATGACACACAAAAATATAAAGAACTGAAAGAAACAATTATGCAAATCCATTCAAAATAACAAAGTTTAACTAGATATTTGTTTCCCTGTATTTTACCCTTAAATGTACTCATAAATCCACTTAAATCTAAATAAAAATCAAATCCTCAAACAAATCATTAATATCGAATAACACTTGATTCTAAAATATATTATAAAATCATTGAATCAGTAACATCAGATTTAAAATTGGACTAACACCCCATTATTTGACAAGTCATTTGTCATATACTATCACAAAATTAATTTTGAAAGAAATTTCATGATATAACATACTAAATCAACGATGACATGACTTAAAACTAATTATGCAATAGACATTACATTTAATGGTGATAAATATTTTTCATAAGTTTTCCTAGAATATGATAATAAGTCATAGGTAATCATCAATATAAAAGTAAATAATATAACAAGTAGAAATAATAATATTTTGAAAATTTTAAAATATTATTTAGTTCTATTTTTATAATTATATAATTTTCTTACTAAAACAAATCTTCAAAGTTTTATGCATTTTTCTAATTATAGTTTTCTAATCCAAATACCACTAGTTTCTTTTTAATATCTACAAATTTTGGAAATATTATTTAGTTTTTACATTTTAATAATTATCTTTCCAACAAAATTTTCTCTTAATTTTATAAAATTTTACTAATATATTTTAAGAGAGTTTTCATGTTTAACACTTTGTTTGTACGATTATTCATGTTTACCACTCTTAAAAGACACATTTTTAAAATGCATTTTTCATTAAAAGTAAAAGAATTTTGTACCTTGTTCCCTATATATAATAAATAAATTTTAAATAAATAAAAAAATAAAAATAAAATATTCTTTATGTTTTTCGAATTATATTTTTCAAAATTTGAACTCTAAACCCTAAACTATAAACCCTCAACTCTAAACTCGAAATCCTAAACTCTAAATCATAAAACCCTAAACTCTAAACCCTAAATCGTAATGGTTATGAAATATTCTGAGGTTAATAATGATTCACGTCCACCTATTATATTAGTGGAAGTGTAGAACGCCCTGTTCCAACCCTTTGTGGGAAACCGTAAACTAGTTTCAAACATCACGCCTTTTTCCAAGTCTGAAGATACTTTACCCTGAGTCCACCTTGTTGCTTAGTTAAAAGGACTCTAGCTCATGCAACTCTAGCTGTGTTATGACATTCAATGTCACATATCCAGAGAGGCACACTACAAAGAAAGTATATTCTAGATATACAAGCTTTTGGAAGAACAAAAGCTGAATACTAGAAGGTAATAATCCCTATTATTATTGTTTTTATAAGTAAGAGTCTCCCTGCAAAAGATCTCTTCCTTCTATAATCAGAGATGTTCAAATGGTCATGAGATGCAAGCTTGCAGCTCTAGACGACTTGGACGGTAATTCAGCGGTTCCTAGAAGACGCCCATCTAATCATACATTTCCACATGGTTCCGATGTTTCCAACTATAAGTGTCATCAGCAGTAAATTCAAAAACATTAGTTCATAAGATGTTGCATGTGAAATATCAAACAAAGTTTCACATTCGAGAAATAGAGAACGAGTGTCTAATATATAACGATATGTCCAACTCTAATTAGTACGAGGTCTTTTGGGATGGAGCCCAAAAGTAAATCCATGTAAGCTTGCCTATTAGGTCCAAAGTGGACAATATCGTACTAATCGGATAATATAGAGTTAGACATGAGTTTAACAATCCCAACAATTGGTATCAGAGTGGTTGACGAGAAATCTGTAAAGAGACCAAAATACCCTTCAAACCGAAATGGGAGGTCTGAGGCGAAACGTCAGAAGATCATGGAACCTGTGATGTTGTGAGAGAACATTATCAAAGGAACAAGATGTTACGGAAGACACATTCTCAAAGGAAGCCCTGCGATTACTGGTACAAGGTGGTGCCAAGATGATCCGCTGAAGGAAAAACACACGAGATGGGTGTAGTCCTTATAAGTTTGAGGAGGAGAATGTGAGATATCAAAAAAAAGTCTCACATTGGAGAATTACACAAGGAGTGTCTAATATACAAAGGGAAGTCCAACTATAATTAGTACAAGACCTTTTGGGATGGAAACCAAAAGTAAATCCATGCGTACTTACCACAAAGATCCAAAGTAGACAATATCGTACTAATCAGTTAATAAAGAGTTGGAAATGGGTTTAACAATCCCAACATTGCACATACGCACATTAGGTAAAGGCTTTGGCAAATCTTCTATACAAAGTTTGTTTATCTCAATTAACTTTTCCTCTTCTTCCTGAAACTCTTTCTCATGTTTCTCTAAAGCATCATACATCTTCTTCTTCATCTAAATAGGAAAAAGATTTAGAGGTTATTTAGTAAACTAAAAGAGATCAAAAGGTCATCAATACTTTTTTCTTACCGAAGCTGTCATTTGATTCATTTTTTCTTGAATTTCTGCTTGTAACTCCTCCTTTATCTTTGATATTGAATCTTCTGCCATTGATTCCATATCTTTCTCTTTCTCACATAGTTTGTTGAGCTCTGTCTGAAGTAGCTCATACATAGGATCATCTATAAATATATCTTCTAGAGATAAATTTTACCACAAGATGCAGATATCATTTTAGGGAGCAAAAAATGCCAAGTCCGGAAGCACACATAAATTTCTGCTTATCCAGATGTGGAAAGTAGCAAGTCTGGCGCTTGAGTCACTACACCAGGTAGATTAACACCGGCACTGAACGATAAGACTGGCGATTGCTTAACCCCTAATAGGGTTAAAGTCAAACCAGTACAAGATAAAAGACTGATAGAGGCTTTCTGCAGGAAGCAGATTGCAGCAATAGGACTTCGATAGTGGCCTACTTCCAAGTCAAAAATGGTGAGGTCTTATCAAGACCCAACTCAACTGCTGGAATGCTATGCACCTCAAAGATTATTGTGTTTAAAAGACGATCCCCATATCATGTTTCAGTCATTCTCCTACTCCTATTTATGCTAAACGTCTCCGGACTAAGTATATATAATAAAAAAATAGTTCCGACTTAAGGAGCAGTACAAAAATGATATACTTAAAGGGTCATACGAGCTGGATCAGGTCTCAAGAGACTTCCGATCCTGGCCAACCCTTCTCCTAAGTGGTACGTCTCGACAACATGTATAAGACTTAAGCAGGAATAAACATGTGCAAGCCTGAGTATGCTGTCAAAAAATACCTAAGCCCCCCCCGCATAAAGGCCATGTGCCAAACTTATGATGGGGCCTTTAGTACGAAATGTGCAATAACCCTGCGCTAAAATGCTACATGCTACACACAACACATGGGGCACGACATACACTTGCAAAGTACTGTAAAAACTCCAGGGTTGATACATGGAGAAAAAAGTGCAAAGTCGGGGAGCACACATAAATTCCTGCTTATCCAAACGTGGAAAGCAGCAAATCTGGCGCTTGAATTACTACACCAGATAGATTCACACCAGCACCGATCGATAAGACTGGGGATTGCCTAAACCCTAACAGGGTCAAAGTCACACCAGCACGTGATAAAAGACTAATAGTGGCTTTCTGCAGGAAGTACAGTGCAGAAATAGGACCTCGATAGTGGCCTACTTCCGAGTGGCAAATGGCGACGTCCAATCCAAGAACGGTAGTAACCTACCCAAGGGGAGCGGAATACGGTCTCAAAGGAAAACAACCTCCAGTTCTAAATAAACCTTTGTGTTCAATATAACATTTGGGTTCTAAAGTAACATGCGGGTTCAAAACAACCTCCGGTTTCTAAAGCAACCTCCAGGTTTAAAGCAACCTAAGGGTTCAAAAAGCAACCTATGGGTTCTAAAAGCAATCTCCGGGTTCCAAATGTTCTCAGGATCCCGCGATAGCCTCCGAGTTTAAAATCAACCTTCGGGTTCTAATGTGAGACCTCTGGGTCCAGAGAAAAATCTACGGACTCTTCGGGAAAATTTCATGAGTAACCTGCCTACGGGGGTGGAATGTGATACATCCCCATGAACCAAGTCCACAAACTGGTATATCGACAAAAATAAATCCTGCCCAAGAGAGGCCAGATGCTACATTAAGGGTGCCTTCGGACACAACAAAGTTGAAATCAAAGTAAAAGGCAAGTAAGCAAAACTATAAGCAGGTGATGCCCTTAGAAACCAACGAGGAAGAAGAAGAACTTGCTGACTATACGCCAGAACATCGGATAGTTTGAAGTCTTGCTGACTTTCATAAACATGTACCGCCTATTCCAGTTATCCCAAAATGGATAGTTACCTCTAGCACCCCTCGACAGTTCCTCCACCAAGGGTTCACTATCTCGAGGGAGAATATGGTAGAATCCCTTCTTGCTAACCAAAGAAGAAAAATAATAAAAATATAGAATATCATGTATCCCAGACGAGATACCGTGAAACTATCCAAGTATTTGGATAGCAATTAGAGTCCGACAGGTCAGCAGAGTAAGGTGAGAAGGAGAGAAACCGAAGTATGTAGATATCTCAGCTATGAGTGAAGGGATACCATCCCTAAGACTTGCCTCTAGATACACCTCAAAAACAGCCACTTCGTTCATCCCTTTATCTGGAGCACATTCAAACTCGGAAGGACTTCTTAATTCAACAGAAGAAGGAATTGAATATTTTCTGCGGATATCTACGAGTTCCTCCTCTCGGATCTCAGAGCGTGGACCATCATCGTCGAACGACCGAAAGCGTCTTTGCCTAAAGGGAGCTATCGGAACCGTCGTCTCACTGTCAGCTTCCAGAACTTCTCCCCAAGCGGGAATAGGAGATGAAAAGGGATCCGCGAAAAGACTACGAGGCCACTGACAAACGAAGCTGGGAAAGTAGGAAAACCAGGGTGATTATTCATTCTTCTCGTCTGGAAACTCAAGGTTCAGAGGTGAGTTGAGCCTGCTATCATCCCAATCGATATATATATATGCCGGATTTGTCCTTCATCATCGAACCAGAAAAGGAAAGATGACATTTTTGAAATATTCAAAAACCCATCTATGCGGAAGCTCAACCGTAAAAAAAGGAAAACTCGAGCCCCATAAAGGAAAAAGGGATTTTTCTAAAATAAAGAATTGGAAAAACAATCGACCCTTCCTAAATTACCTCCTAAGTAAGATCCGTCTCAGAAGTGATCGAAGATGTTCCTCCAGTCTCCTGCACAGACCCAAGATGGCCACATCAGGTCGCATGCCCCACATATCGGTCCTGTCATCCACTAAAATGCAGGAACAAGGTCCCGAACTTCATTAGATCATCTTCAAACAGGTCCAGAACCTGAGAAACATCAGCTAGACACATGTCTATTTTTTGGAAAATCGATCCTCTTTCGGGTTCAAACACGATCCAGGCCCAAGAAGGACCCAGAAATGTGGAATTACTTAAGCGATGTCCTATCCAAGTGAAGCCTACTGAGATGGAGCAACCCGGTTGAATCAAGTGCACAGGTTGTTTCCCAAATTCGATGACGAAATCGAAAAATAAGGGGCA
This sequence comes from Raphanus sativus, assembly GCF_000801105.2. Taxonomy (NCBI): domain Eukaryota; kingdom Viridiplantae; phylum Streptophyta; class Magnoliopsida; order Brassicales; family Brassicaceae; genus Raphanus; species Raphanus sativus. The sequence goes on from NW_026615964.1 coordinate 12,495, forward strand.
AACTGTTGGTGAAAAATACCCAGTGTGAAAATCCTCCGTACCCCGGGCAGGACACCGGCGTTCAGGTTCCTGCTAAGAGAAGCACCGGTTCCAACCCGTGCTTCAATTCCTGCCTCAGAGCAAAACGGCAGTGTCCAATTAAAAGGGATTCTTCCATATTTCCGAATATAGAAGAGTTTAACCTAATAACCGACATCTACTTGACTATATAAGGTCATCCCAAACCGTAGAACAAGGGATCGACATTCTGAGACTTGGAGATTGGAGCTAGGCGACTAGAACTAGGGTTTATACACCAAACATTGTAGTTCCTGCTCAAACGATCAATAAAACATCTCTTCCAGTCTCAATTCTCGTTTATTTACTGCTTATTCATTGTTAAGTAGTACTCACAAAGGTCCTGCACAAAAATTCCCTAACAAGAAGCATTATATATCTCTATAATCTTGATTATATGAACCCTAGATCTAGCTATTTATTCTTATTGTTTACAACCTCAATCAACCAACTTAACAACTAACTTGTTCACCCTGTTTTACTTTATTTACTGCTTTTAAAACTGCTAGGCTAGTTTAATCTATAGTTTTTGAGTTTATTGTGTGTCCACGCTCCTTGGGGATTTGATCTTTAAGTACTACAACTGACTTCTTATTTGAGAGAGTAAAGCCATTCCTTAGGATAATTTGAGTGATATCACTCATCTTCACTAGACTGAGCTACTTTATGTATCTCACTTTGATCACGATGATCTGAATCCATCACATGATTCATGTTTAATTAACTAGATAAAACGACAAATGCGCTGTAGAATATTGTTAAAATAAAAGCCAACGTGTATATATAGAGGTCGCTTTGTGATACGGGAATTGGAATACGAGAAGCTATGTCTGATCCCCAAGATACATTCGTTAGGCTCCGCGGTATGGTACATCTTTTCGGTTTAGGAAATTTTACTTTTTCTAGATAAGTATGTATTCCTACAGGGAAAAATAGATCGAGTTTTGGGGCTGCTATAAATACGCGTCTAAGGGTTGTAAGATTATTCATGCACGCAATAAATAATAATAAGAAACTCAAAACCAGTATTTGCCTCAATACATTTTGCTCTTTTGCTTTCTTCAAAGGTTATTCGCGTTTGTTCAAAACTATTGGTATCAGCCAGATTGACGAAAATTTACAAGAAGACCAAAATACCCTTCAAATTCGAATTGCTCCACCTTCGATGGGAAGGGATGGTATGTCGTAGATGCCAGTCAAAGTTCCTAGAAGTTTCGGTTGTAGGAGGAGAATCCTCAAAATGGCTTGACGATTAAGGGTGCCAGACTTATGTCGAAAGTCTCTTTCTAACGACGATACAAGATTATGTGGATAGTCCTAATGGTGCTGAAGAGGTTAGGTGGAAAATCCTAATGGTATAACAAAATTTTGGTGAAGAGTCATATTGGTGATTATGGCGGTACAAGAAATGTACCGGGTTTTGGTGGAGTTTGAAAACCAAGGGTTTGCGTGGTACTTGGTTTAAGAGAAGGTTTATTTTGAATGTAAATAAAATTCCGTATTAGAATTTTAGACAAATAATATGTAGTATATAAAAAGATGTCTAACTCTGATTAGTATAAAAACTTTTTGAAATGAGCCAAAAGCTAAATCCATACGGGTTTTGCATTATAATATCATACTAATCGTTTGAAGAAGAGTTTGGACATGAGCTTGACAAAGCCAAACCATCCAGATCTCTATTATTATTAAGAAGTTTTTGTAGATGGCTCCACTCTTATTTTTGTTGGATACTGTTTGGTACGGAGACACATCAATGAATCAATACCCACAATTATAGAGTACAAGAATCTTTTACTTGTTACCAACAAGTTGGTCCGATTCCTTCATATCACTTGCCTAAGGGACCATGTATTTCAACATTCCGCAAGTGTATTTTGGTACTATCATTCTTGAAACTAAGCTTTTAACATAACATAAGTGATAGATATGTACCAACTTTTAAACCGTAAGAATTAAAAAAATGTCACCAGAAAACGAAGTTACCAAATCTACCCTTATCTACAGTTTCTCTATAAAAGGGGTTATGAGCTTTAAAGGTACTCGTTAACTTACTCTCATTCTATAAGTAAACTAGAAAGCTATTTAATCACCTGAAAAGCAATGGCACAGGCGATGCTGAGGTCTTCTTTACAAGGAGAGATTGAGGCAGATGTTGAGATCAAAGCTCCGGCGACGAAATTCTATCACGTGTTCGCAGTAAGACCACAGGATCTGTGCCTAAAGCCTCTCCTAATAACATCCAGGGAGCCAGTGTGCAAGAGGGAGAGATGGGCAGAGTTGGCACTCGTGTCACCTGGAACTATGTTCTTGGTAAGCAAAACTTGTATTTTTTTTTTTTTGAAACACAAGCAAAACTTGTATACACCTGTAATTTACTGGACGCTATAAGGTTTGATTGGTAAAAACTGCGTTTTCCATGCAGATGGGAAGCCAAAAGTGGCCAAGGATAGGATCGAGGCTGTGGAGCCCAAGAAGAATATTATAAAGTACAGAGTGATAGAGGGAGATCTGATGAAAGACTTCAAGAGCTTCCTATTCACGGTCCAGGTGACCCCGAAGCAAGGAGGACATGGAAGTGTGGTGAAGTGGAACATGTCATACGAGAAGATTGATGAAAACGTGGCTCATCCGGAGAGTCTTCTACAACTCTGTGTCAACATGATTAAAGACATCGACAAAATGCTTGTCTAAGGAATAGATCCGAGTCAAATATCTATAAATATATCTATCTTTATGTATTTGGGTGTTTTATATCAATAATGTGCTCTCTCTAGATGTAAAGAGATGTGAGTGATATGAAAGTGTGTTATCAGATCACAGTAAAGACAACTTATTTCGCAAGTAAAAAAACTCAGCTCCAAAACCATTTTCTTATGTTTTTGCCTCAGTAAATTTAATTGTCAAAAAAGATTTTGAAACAAAAGACGCCGTTGCCAGAAATCGAACCCCGAAGCAAGGAGGACATGGAAGTGTGGTGAAGTGGAACATGACGTCATACGAGAAGATTGATGAAAAGGAAAAATTTGGTTCGGACTTCGAGCTAGGTATTTTATGTCCATGCCTCCTTAAAATAAATAAAAAATGCGATTATATAAAGTTTTCACCGAAAAATTATCCCGCGTTTTGAAAATGCGTATCAAATTCTAGTTAATGAATTTAAATTTAAATATAAAATGTATATATTTTTAGTTCATAATATCTTAACTCAAAAATTTTGATTATTTGAAAAGTAAAAAAAATTAGAATTTTCTTTAATATTTATTTATCCAACCACAAACCTTTTGCAACCGCAAACGCTAATTGGAACAAGATTTTGATTTTGGAACCGCAACCGCAAAACACTAGTAGCAGATATTATTGTTATTCTATATTCCTTTGTCCTACCACAATTAATTTTTTACTTTATTGAAAATAGTGACAATCAAAGAAATTCTATACAAACCAATAACAGTTAATGAAAGTCTATATATAAATATTTGATAAATCTGATTAACTTTAAATATTTTCTCAATTTTTAGAATCATGAAATTCCACAAAATTGGTGTGCCAGTAACCCCTCTTAATCTTTTTTATATAACTTAAGGTTATTTAAATATTTTAGAATAATTTTGGAGATTTTGATAATTCTTATACCGGATTTTAGGTATTTCAAATAATTTCAGCTATTTTAGGTAGTTTTATTAGTTTTTAATCTGAACTTTTGAATAATTTATGTCTTTGAATATATTTGGTTAAATTTCAGTATTCTCAGATTTTCAATGTTTTATAAAAAACACTATAAAATGTTTTAGCAAAATAAAAATAGTCATTCAATAATACCTAACTAGTTTATTGGGGAATTTTCAAAAATACCATTTTCAAGGTACCATTATTCATCTTTACCACCACTAAAGACACATTTTCAAAAATACCTTATTTATTAAAATGGTAAAAACTCTTATATCTTTGTATTTATATGCTTTTCAAAATTCTAATCCCAAATTCTAAATACTAAACCTCCAATTCTAAACTCTAAACCCAAAATCTTCAACTCTAAACCCTAAACCCTAAACTATATACCCTAAATTCAATATCCTAAACCCTAAACCCTAAAGTCTAAACTATAAACCCTAAATCCTCAACTCTAAACCCTAAATCCTCAACTCTAAACCCTAAACTATATACCTTAAACCCTAAAACATTAAATCTAAACCCTAAATCCTAAACCTTCAATTCTAAACCCTTCATTAAAAGTAATGGTAAAAGTGGTTAGTGTAAACATGAAAAGTGGTACTATGAAAATGGTATTTTTGGCAATTTCTCTAGTTTATTTATAATAATAATAATATAAAAAAACTAATCATATTCAAAGTTAAAAACTTCAAAAACCAAATTGAGTCATGTAGCTTGGAGTTAAGTCTTTCGCTGGGTATTCCATTGAATCCAACCTAGACGATCTTCAACAGACATATTAACAAATATGTCTCCCATCTGAAGCTTTTGAATCATGGAAAGAGCTTCGTATTGGACATGGTTGGACAAATTAGGAATCTCTTTGATAGCCTCCCAAACATTGATCTTCTTGTTTTCCTCAACCATTGATCTTCCTTGCATTATGTGAATCATCTGTTTAGTGGCCGACTCAACTGACCTTAGTTCTGTGCAAATCTTTGCCAAAAGATCATTGTCCTTGACTGATGCATAGTTTGATGAATCACCAAATACAACAGCTTCGGTTTCACGAATTTCATGAACCTCGTCATCGTCATCATCCTTAGTAAGATCCACTTCTTGTTTCAGTATCTCGTTCTTTCTCACTTCCGATGGCTGAGAATGTAATCTCGCAAATCTCCTCATTCCCCCAAATACTACCTTCATATTCTCATATTCTTCATATGTCTCGTTACGCACATGCCTTTGGTTAGGAAAGTCCTAGTCGAAACAAGTATGTGTGTTATCAACAATGTAAATAGAATAACTACACGAAGAAGTAGAACAAAGAGAAGGAAAGGGAGACTTACTCTAAGGTAAGCGTTCCACACTTCATCAGGAGCCGTGAACTTCTTTGTGATTGGATTCCACTGAACCTTAGAATCAAAATGCAGAAGATTGACAAAATCTCGGTATTGGTTCTTCAAGATCTTCATTCGGTTGTTAAAATTCTTATAAGTCTTCCGGCTATTAAATTTTTCGTTAAGAACTGAAAGTATCTTTGTCTCAACGGTTTTCTTGAACATTTTTCCACTGGGATCAACCCATCCCTCCTTGAAGCAGTTTGCTACTAGCTCAATCAACAATTTGCTCTCTTCTGGTCTCCACTGAATGTATTCACCTTTTCCTTGTCTTTGATCTACCATCATGATGATTGTTACAGTCACCAATACCTATAACTAACGTATTTGGAAAACAAAAAAAGTCAATATAAAACGTGTTTCCAAAATTTGGAGTAAACTTAGTTCAGAGATATGTAACTGGTTTTGTTTCTATCTTGTAAGATTCAGCCCATTAAACTAGAAACTGAAAATATAAAATTCCTGAAGAAAGCAGAGAAAGTGTACCATTGATCATATACAAATTTGACACAATTATTCATGACTAGATAACTAAAAACCTAACCATACAAAACATATTAACAACTTTTGATGAGACCACTAATACATAAACCAAAACACAATCCAGTAATTGAATTTGCTTTTGTCTATACCATTTTTATAAGATGGACATGATCTAATTTCAGAAAACAAGCAAGTGATGAAGACAACGACATGAGAGGTATAAAACCAAGTAGAGAATTTAAGACCGCTTTGGCCTACTTTATACTTTAAACTAAACGTGTTTTAACATCCTTACTGGAACCTTGGCTGAGGTGCCCGCCACCCAGCTTCGAAACCCGGCCACAGCGATTTAACATCCTTACTGCTGGGGCGCTGGACCCCTTCGGGGGATATTTGGGAAAGTGGCTGCCCAGACACCAGAGATACAAAAAAAAAAAAAAAAACTAAACGTGTTTTGATCGAACTACTATTTTCGCCAAAGACGTTATATAAAATGATTATCATCAGCAGTTAATTTTGAGAAAAACAGGAAAAGCGGAGATAATATGATGAGTTGAGAGATCTAAACCTGGAAGTGAAACAGGAATATAGATCGGCGGTTATGGGTTCTGGAAAGATTGTAGTGTTGTACTCGGTGTGACCTAGTATTTAAGAAGTTTTAAGAATCGGCTATCCGTCTGCTTTATACATTTGTGTATTTTAAAAATCTATCTGTGTTTATTTTATTCAATTCTGGATTGTAAAAGAATCCAAATATAATATTAGTTTTTTATCTATAAATGCAATAATATAATATGATGTCTTAAATTAATCATTTAAAATAATATTTTAGTGTTATTGAATTAATAAATAATATAGTAGTGATTAGATTTTATATTTGTAATCATGTATAATAAATTTTAGATCTTATGTTATTCAATTATTATTTCAAATAATTTATCAAAATTTAGTGTTATTTAAAATTAAGTGATTTTATTTTTTGTATATAAAGTCATTTTTAAAGAACATAGATTTTCAAGAGTAGATTTCAAGAGTATATATTAGATGTATTTCTTGGACTTTCTCTCAGGGCGGGCCTCTAAATGTATTATGGAATTCATTTTTAAATGAGCTTCATCACGTTATATTAAGAAATAGCTTAAGTTTGTAACAATTATAGTTTTCTCATATTGTAAACTGTCGTTGTTTAATATGAGTTAGAATTCTTTTCATCATTGTATCGGACTGAGTTATAGAGTTGCACCGTTTGTCTGTTCGTAATTTTTTTGCCGGTGAACTATTCATCTCCTCATCTTAAATCGCTTGATCATAAATATTTCTGATTTGTAGCCCCTCAGTAAACCATATATATAAATGATTTTCATCTTTGATTAACCCAATCTGCATCTCCACATAAATCATTGATTCCTCTTAGCTTTAATCATCTTCTAGAAAATGTCTTGCTCCGCTTCTCCAGTTTCTCAAACCAGCATCACCGGCGTCTGTCACTCAACCTTCGAGTTTCTCCTTATTGGTCGTAGTAGTTAGAGCATTGTCGCTGGCCTCCTCCGCTTTTGGGATTCCTTGAAATTCAAGAAAGACAGTGAGTTTATTGTAAGTTAATATTTGATCTATCACATTTATTTAATATAATTGTTTTAGTTGATTTCCTGATTATTTGTTGAATAATATTATTTGCAGATTTTGTGATTCATGGATTTATTCCCGCCGGATGTGCTAATCATTACATGCCATCTTTGAAAGCCGGTTCATAAAAATCGATCGTTTTGAGATTGCTAGGTGCTCAAACATGTACAAGATAACTGATCATCAATTCTTCATTCCATCAACCATTATTGATGAAGTCATCACGAGTGTTCCTGAGATCAATCTCCAGTCATGATTAGGCTGTTCGACAATCTCCAAATGATTGCAAACACAAACCTCAAACTTCCATGTATATTATCATATTACATATGGGTTTATATTATGTTTCGATATTATAAATGATATTTAAACTCACTTATGGTTGGGCATATCCGTTCTGTCCAGGGCTTGGACCTCACAAAAGAAACAACTCGAGTCATTATCCGTATCATCTATGACCAGTCAGAAAAAAATCAACACACAATTACTGTCTATATTGTACTAACGTCAATGATCAAAAATATTTCCTGCCCAAGATCTGTGGTCGCCTATTTATCTCCCTTACTTATCAAACTAATTTCACACGAACCTTGATTTTACAGCTTAAAAGAAACCATAACAACCCAAATAATCGAAACAACAAAAACTAGAATCCAAAAACTAGAGTCCAAAAAAAGACGAATCATTATCACCTCTTTTGTCTAATTTTACAAATAAACTTCAAACCAAATATACCAAACCAAGCACCTTAACTAAAACTCAACGACATATAATAGAGTCAGGCAAACAAATACAAACTACACAACCAGTTATTTAGCAATTTATAAACATACTTTCGCAGATGCTTATGAAGAAGACGAAGAAGACAACCAAGATCAGTGAAATCACATAAACGAAAAAGCTGAGTAAATTATGAACTCTGATAAGTATAACAAACAACGATTTTTGTTTACATATTATCCATCAAATTAAAGAGAAACAAACACATGCACACCAAGAGATACAAGAGAAAATCCAGACAGACACAAATGCGACAACAACATCTCTACCTGCTCACTCCTCTTGTCTTGTGAAAATAGCTTACATGTTCAATGTCAACATACCAATGTTATTGTCTTCTTATGAGAAATACATAAATTTGTTGAAAATCCATTAAGGTCCAAACACTCAAAATTATTACTCATCTATCTTATTAAAGTAGAAGTACTATTTCATTTTGTTTGGCAACTGTGATAGTAGAGTAAAAAAAATTGACGTTTGGACACAAAGATAAAAAAATAATAATCACATTAATTATTAGCCCTGCAGAAACAATTAAACCATATATTAACCAAATTGCTATAACTGGATCAGTTAGAATAATATTCTCTGCTCATAATATCTCAACTAATAAAAGCTGAACTTACGGTGCAAGTTAAATATCTCTAGCTTATTTAAAATTTAGATCTATCATTTTACATCACATAAAAAATTCTGTTATTAGACAATTGGGCTATTTTTTAACTTGATAGATCCATTTAGATTAGTCAATTATTTACTGCATTGGGCCACCAAATTTTTTGTTGTTTTATTATACTTATTGAAATTTATACCTTTTATATAATATATAGGTAATTATATTGTTATCTAAAAAAATAAAATACTATATATTTCTAATATCAAATAATATTTTTCAAATACAAGAATAACATTTTTCGAGAGAATGTTATTTAAGAAAAAAATCTATCTTATTAAAGTAGAAGTATTATTTCATTTTGTTTGGCAACTGTGATAGTAGAGTGAAAAAAATGACGTTTGGACACAAGGATATAAAAATTTAATAATCACATTAATTATTAGCCCTGCAGAAACAATTAAACCGTATATTAACCAAATTGCTATAAACTGGATCAGTTAGAATAATATTCTCTGCTCATAATATCTCAACTAATAAAAGTTGAACTTACGGTGCAAGTTAAATATCTCTAGCTTATTTAAAATTTAGATCTATCATTTTTACATCACATAGAAAAAATTATGTTATTAGACAATTGGGCCATTTTTAACTTGATAGATCCATTTAGATTAGTCAATTATTTACTGCGTTGGGCCACCAAATTTTTTGTTGTTTTATATATACTTATTGAAATTTATACCTTTTATATAATATATAGGTAATTATATTGTTATCTAAAAAAATAAAATACTATATATTTCTAATATCAAATAATATTTTTCAAATACAAGAATAACATTTTTTCGAGAGAATGTTATTTAAAAAAATTTATCAATTTTCTAATATTACAATATCAAATAGACAATGCAAATATTTATTTTTGAATGTTATAAATACAGTAAAGATAATAAATATGAATCATACGATATAGCGTGCAATATACCTTAATCCAACCAATCATTTCTTATTGGAGATAAATCGATAATAATTTTACACAATAAAGCAAACATCCGCCCAGTCGGGCGGGTCAATATCTAGTCTATCTTATTAAAATAGAAGTACTTTAAGCTTTTGTTTGGTAATAGGGGATATGAGTCTTTAAAAAAATTAAATTTTGTTTGGTAACAAAGATAGTAGAGAATTTTGTCTTTTCCTTTTTTAAATGATATATTTAAGTATTTAATGTCTTTTCCTAATTTAAATAATAGATTTCTTTAATAGAATGAATCTTAACCAAAATAAATTTCTTTATAGATTTTTTGTTAACATTAAATATTTTTCAATATTTATTAATAAAAATAATAGAAAAAAAATCACACATCAAAATCAATTATATATCATATAAATAAAAATAAAATGTTTTATTTATAAATTGTTAGTATAACACTTTTATTATATAAGTCCAATTAGTTATAAATATTATATTTTTATATGATATACTGTGAGATAATAGACGATTAAAATCACATAATATAATTATTTAAATTAATAAATAAAATTTTTGTTTTCAAATTTTATACTAACAATTATGTAATACATATTAATTTACACACACACATATAATATATATATATATTTATCATTAGAACAAAGAAAAAAAATTGAAGTGAAAGCAAATATCTATACGGCCACGGATCAAACTATAGAAATAAACAACAATGGCGTAAGATTTTTTTTTAACAAATTTATTTTTAATTTCAAATATGTTTATATATTTTATTTATTTATAAATTATTTTATTTTTTTTATTAATAGTTCTAAGATTTTAGAATTGGAAAAAATTATGACTCATCTCTATATTATTTTAATTAGGAATTTAAAATTTATATCAAAATATTTTTTTTAAACTTTTAATTTTTATTATAACTACAAATGTTAATTTTCAATCTAAATTTATGTTTAAATATTACAAATATATCATTTATAAATAAAAACTAAAAACATAAAATAAATACCCGTCCGGTTGGGCGGGTTAAGATCTAGTTTTATAGTTATTTTTACAAGTCTTCATGTATTTGTCTTAACGGTTATGTAAAATCAACAAGTTTAAAAATAAAATAAAAAATATAACAAACATAATAAAGAGAATAAAAATTATTACTTAATACATACAACGTACACAATTAATATGAAAAAAAATCCAGAAACAAAGATACTCTCAACAACTTTATTAATTTATGTACTCTCAACGGTACAAAAAACAAATAAAAAGACAAACAAACAATAATTATCAGTGACACAACAAGCAACACTAGGAACTATATATATCATATTAGTAACACAGTTTAGTCCTTCATAAAGGGAGAACAATGCCTATATTCATCATCATAACTCTAACCCTATAACAATTAAAAAAACTTGAAAAACAATGATCGACCGAAAATGCAAAACTCACACTACAATAACTCTAGCAAATATTGAGATGAAACTCTGTTCATAACCGCGCTTGCGCCCTCCAAACTCACACACTTATGTATATCAGGAAAAGAATCGCAGATGTGAAGCTCTTCCGAAGACGGAAGAAACAATAAAGACCATACTTTTATTTTTCCCAATACAATAGTTTAGAAAAGGTCCATTGTAATTTGAGCCCAACGTTTTAAACCACAATTACTAAACTTTACAATAAAACATTAGGGAAAATAGTTTCAATTTTATGATCAACAATTCAAATAATTAGAAAGACAACAAAAAAAAAACTCCACAGCTCAAATAAACCACTAAAATAAACATTTATATAACAATATGAATAGAATCCTCATTTTGTATTCAAGATATTTCTTTGATAAATTTGAAAGTAAAACTATACATTAAGCAATTGTGAAGGTCAACATTTTATGCAAATAAAAATATTTATATTTTTTTATGGAAGATTAATGTTATGAGAAGAATTTACAATTCTTTTTATTCGACCATTTTAAATATCATAACAAACAAAGAGAAAATTAGTCTTCATAACAAGATGAATTCAATAAATCACCGTAATTAAATACTAAAACATTAATTTCAATATTCAACATCATAATAAATACACTATATAAACAAACGAAAAAATAAATAGGCAAAAATAACATCAATTCCTAACAACCTATAAACATATCTACAATGTGATAAACTTTCACAACCAAACACAAACATGAATAACAATTCACTTCTTACCCATCGACTCTCACACCAAACAACATCAACAGGAGCAAATCCTAGACAATTACTCCAGGTCTATATACAAAGACCAAACACACAAAAATCGGTCATCGAGTTCCAGGTACCATCAATTTTTGACAATCAAGGTAATTACAATGACTCAGTCGCTGAATCATTAGATTTCATGTTATCATATCATGACATTCATCATCCCGACTCTACATTCCTTATTGAGGAGACTAACCAATTTGTGATGAATTTAATGAGGGGAAATCATAATATTATATCCCAACATCTTCAAGTTACTCTCGCCATTAGAGACTACAATCTAAATGCAACCGCAAGATTTGATGTTGATCTAATCATCACGGACCTAGAAGTAACCCGACAGCCGAAGAGAAAAACCATATATGCACCATATGCTTTGAGAATTACACCAGTGTAACCAATATTTCGACACTCACCTTCGGCCATAAATTTCATTGTCTTTCATTAATCATTGGCTACGTACAAATATAAGTTTTCTAATGTCGGGAAAGTAATTCATGAGTCAAAACAAGCTAATAATAAAAAACAATTTCATGTTTCAAACTCAAAATTCATTTTCTCATATTTTTACTATTCTTGGTATAATCATCAAACAACATTCGGTAAATATTAAAGGGCATAATTAATGGATAAAATTACATACACAAAATCACCCGATACATCAACAACGTCACCGGCTCCACGCCTGTACGGAGGCAATGCAACTAGTAAGATACAATAACAAGGACAATCAGAGAGAATAGCCGTTTGCTGTAAAAAAAAACAAGGACAATCAGAGATAATTACATAGAAAATCGGTAAATAAGCAGAAAAAGGAAGTTTTGTATGGCTCTCGCAATAAATATATACTTTTTAAGTAAACTTCCATAACTGAAAGACCCTTTTTGCAATAAAAACTTTCTCCTCTGCGCTTTCCAGTATTCTACCGTTTCAGTTAAATCCCTCATCTTACCCAAATCAATTATCCTCTCACTCACATAAACCCTAACATTCGCAGTCGCTCAAATGGAGATTATCGAATCTCTAGAAGACATCCCAGTACAAAACCCACAAGCAGAATACTTCTCATATCCTGATTTGACCTGGACCAAGTTCGGTTCAACGGAGCATCACGAAGAGGTAGCACTCATCCCTCACTCAAGGGTCGTTGACTTCATCATCGGAGAATGCTCAAACCCTGAGTGCCCCACTCGATTTCACCTCCAAAGACAAAGGAAACACCCCCCAGGCAGCCTCAAGGAGTACAAGCCCGACGAATTTCTCGAATACAGACGGTAAAGTTTTCTCCACCTCTCTTTTTAAATCTCCCAATGACTTTTGTCTCATTGACTTTCTTTTGTTTTTAAATGTCCCATTGACTTTCTTTTGTTTTAAAAAAAAAAAGGTATTGGTGCTCTTTTGGTCCTGAGAACTACGGAGAAGGAGGCGGTCAGTTGCCCAGTAGAAAGTACCGTCTCAAAACCAGGAACCGAGCCGCGAGACCTCAATCAATGAGAGGATGCACGTGCCATTTCGTGGTGAAGCGTCTCTACGCCCGTCCTTCCCTCGCGCTTCTCGTTTACAAGGAGAGACGTCACGTGAACGAGGCCGGTTTCGTCTGCCACGGACCTCTCGACAGAGACGCGATCGGCCCCCGTGCTAAGAAGGTTCCTTACATATGCAACGAGATCCAGCAGCAGACTATGTCTATGATCTATCTCGGGATCCCTGAAGAGAGTGTTCTAGAAAAACACATCGAAGGGATTCACAAGTATTGTGGCTCGGACGCCACGGTCGATGGTCTTGCCTCTCAGTATGTTCATAAGCTTGGGATGATTATCAAACGCTCTACTCATGAGCTGGACTTGGATGATCATGCTAGTATCAAGATTTGGGCTGAGAGGAACAAGAAATCTATCTTTTCTTATCAGGAGTCTTCGGAGACTGATCAGTTCATGCTTGGGATTCAAACTGAGTGGCAGTTGCAGCAGTTCGTGCGCTTTGGTCATTGTGGCCTCGTTGCAGCTGATTCGACTTTTGGGATAAAGAGGCTTAAGGTAACAACAACAACGTTGATCTTTGTTTCTGCTTTTGAGAAAGTTATGTGCCTTTAGTACTCATCTCTTGAACAACTATTGGCAGTATCCTCTATGCACGCTTCTTGTATTTGATTCAAGACGTCATGCTCTACCTGTTGCTTGGATTATCTCTCGTAGCAATTTGAAATCTGATGTCGACAAGTGGATGAAAATACTGCTCAAGCGCGCACAGAGTGTTGAGCCTGGCTTTAGGATCAATGCCTTTATCATTGACGATGCTGCACTGGAGATTGATCCCATAAGGCATGAATGATGGATGCTATATAAAGTTGGAAAATAACATAAAAGAGTGTATTGTAAACTGACCCATTTCTATCTTTTTATTCTTTTCAGGGACACATTTTGTTGCCCCATCCTTTTCTCTCTCTGGCGTATTCGTAGATCATGGCTTCGGAATGTAGTGAAGAAGTGCGATACCATTGAGGTCCAAAGAGAGTTATTCAAATGTTCAGGACAAGTCGTGTACAGCATTTGGGATGGTGGCGTAGATACATCAAAGGCTCTAGAAAAATTAACTCTGGATTTTTCTGATCAGACCGCCTTCATGCAGTATTTCACATCCACTTGGTTGCCTAAAATAGGTTAGACTTCTGGTATAACTGCTAACAAGTGATTCATGTTAACTCTTTGTTTAGTGCTTAATGTGTTCCTTGCTCCAGGAATGTGGCTCTCATCTATGAAAAGTCTCCCACTTGCAAGCCAAGAAGCATGTGGAGCTATAGAAGCTTACCATGTAAAGCTTAAAGTGAAGCTGTTTGACGATACACATCTCAATGCTCTTCAGAGAGTAGATTGGCTAGTACACAAGCTGACGACTGAACTCCACTCGAGTTATTGGCTTGATCGGTATTCTGATGAAAGTGACTCTTTCCAAAATGTCAAAGAAGAATACATAGCTTCTACTTCCTGGCACAGGGCGTCGGAGATTCCAGACTCTGCTGTTACACTAGACAGTAATGACACCCTTGTTGCAAAGGTTCTGTCTCAGAGAGATACCAATGTAGCACGAGTTGTGTGGAACCCAGGTTCGGAGTTTGCCTTGTGCGATTGTGCATGGTCTTTGCAAGGGAACCTATGCAAGCACATCATAAAGGTAAATACAATGTGTGAAAACCGTGAAGGTTATGGTGACTCAATGTCCTTGCGTTCCTTCAAAGAGAAACTGAGAAGCATAAAGATGAAACCAATGGATGACTCTATGGACTTGGACCTTTCAATGGCACTGACGATGCAGATGTTCGATCAGATAAAGCAGTTGGTGCAGTTAAGCGGAACAGATGATATCAGCAACATTGTCAATGCTTTGCCGGTGAAATGGGGTTGTAAGAAAGGCAGAACAACCGTAGGCATTCCTGCTTCTATTGCTGCCTTTACAAAGAAAAGGAGTCAGAAACGGAAGCGATAGAGATGATACGATAAATGGTTGCGTACATCACTTGTAGAAGGTTAGTAATAGTTGTTAAAGAGCTCTCCGGCTTTTTTTTTTATCGTTGCCAAAAAGTTTCACAAGCAGTCACAATTTTATTTTGGGAAATTGGTTTTTATTGGATAAAAAATCACTATCTCTGTCCTAAGAGCAACCTGATCGGAGGTATATAGTGGACATGTTCTACTTATTTGAAATTTAAAAAGATATCAGCGAAACAAACGGTAGTTAAATATCCTCTTACACAAGCTGTTTTTTATTGGCTTACATTATCTTTATAATTTAAAGTTTAATCCATGACTAATTATATTATTAGAAAAAAATAGAAAATGGGATATTGTGAATTTAGACCATCTCCACTAGCGCTGCGAATATGAATCAAAGCCCGCGGGGATCGGCCCGTTAGGCCCGCAGCGGGACGGGTGCGGATCACCAAAATTATAAAAAGTCAAACCCGCGGGTCATGCGGATGGGTGGTTTGATATTGCAGGGCGGGTGCGGATAGTTGTTTATGTTGAAGCGGGTGCCCGCTAACCTGCATAAAGTGGTACTGTGTCGTTTAGGAGTGGTAGAGATGTAAAACGTGTGCTGTTTTAATGTAATACCTATTAGAGTTTGTGTTGTTTCTGTGTTGACTCTTGAGAATGTGTGCTGTTTTAATGAATTTAACTAAACGTTTCTGTCATCTTGCAAAGGATCCACTAAAAACCTAAATTTCTTTACCCTAAGACATTTCTTTTCACGTCGTAAACTAATTCTATCAACAAAACTCATTTCTTTCAAACGCCATAGCAACCCTTTCACTCTCCGCAAATCGGGAACCACTGCTTTTCTTAGTTCAAATCAGAAACCGTAAATTCATCCCTCTAGAATCTTGACTCTGCGCACCTATAAATCAAAAGCAAGCATTCTTTTGTTTTTTTGGCTTTTTGAACTTTTTTGCGGATAACCCGCTAGACCCGCTTGATTTATGCGGGGCGGGTGTGGTTATTGAAATCTGGCCATGCGGGTCTTGCAGGTAGATTTATCAAGTGAAAAAATGAGTTTGACCCGCGGCGGGGTGGGTCGAGCGGGGCGGATCCGACCCGCTTCCCAGGCCTAATCTCCACCTCTATTTTTATCTTTATATTTTCTTCTAGAATAGAAAATTCTCCTATATATTAAAAGCGAAATACATTTGCCACATGTCGCTCATACAGAGCTTCTCAGCAAAATTCTAACGATTCTATTGGTTGATTTTTGTAATTTTCTTTTTGATTTATTTTTCTGCTCGAGCTATTAATCGGAAAGTTACATTAATTGCTAATCTCATTAATCATAACTTGCGCAAGAATATTAATAAATGTCGACCATTTACATTAATTGCTAATATCATTAATCATAACTTGCACAAAAATATTAATAAATGTCGACCATTAACATTAATTCCTAATCTAATAAATCAAAACTTGCGCAAGAATATTAATAAATGTCGACCATTTATTAAATGTCTTAATGGCATAATACATTTTATATCTAATTAGGAAATTTATTATTATAAACATACCTTACTTATACCTTACAAATTTAATATATTCCCTTTAACCAAACTTAATTTAGTTAACATACCTTAATAATAGTGATTACTTGCGCAAGTCTCGCAAGTAATATTCTTTGCGTCATTAATACTTTTCACCATCACAAGACTATATATATAGTTCAAAGTCGAGTTCAAGCAACACAACCATTCTTCTATTTTGAAAGCAAAATGGCAATGGCGCATGTATCACGCATCTATTGTTTAAGCTTTCTTATGTTTTTGATCGTTCTAATTTAAATTCTATTTTGTGATCTTGAGCAGGTTTATGATCCAAGGGATGATAATCAATACTTAGCTCACAGACGAACATCATTACTGGTAATTTATTCGAGACTTTTCTTCTCCAATTATTTTGTTCTCTTGCTCTCCACATTGTCTCTCTATCAATCTTTGAGACGAAAAAGTTTTTTTTTGTCACGGAAAAGACCACAAAACTTCCTCCATCCATTCATGATGCATCTGATCGGGTTTGTTTTATCAAATATACAATTTTGTTTTTGTTTCGGGATTGTATACATCTTCAAATCTTTTTGTTATAATCAATGTCACTGAATTTGGTGAAACTGATCTTGCAGAGTTGGAGGCTTGGATTTGAGTCTAAGTTTTGGAGTTGAATCTATATGTATTTTATAATATATTTCTTCTTTGTTTTCTTATATGCAGAATTAGAATAAACATCATCCTTGACGTTTCGTCACAATTCATTGTTGGAACCTCATGAATGTAATTTTTTTTTGTTGATTTTTTGTAATTTCTTTTTTGATTTATTGGTTCTATTGGTTGATTTTTTGTAATAACCTCATCAACCAATTTCATGAATGTAATAACCTCATCAACCAAGCGATTCTATTGGTTAATTTTTTTTTTGTAATTTCTTTTTTGATTTATTTTTCTAATCGAGCTACTAATCGAAAAGTTACATTAATTGTTAATCTCATTAATCATAACTTTGCCAAGAATCTTAATAAATGTCGACCATTTAAATTAATTTCTAATCTCATTAATCATAACTTGTGTAAGAATATTAATAAATGTCGACCATTTATTAAATGTCTTAATGACATAATACATGTAATATTATAACTTTCTCCCAAAAATGTTTTTATTATGTTTATATCATTAATCTAAACTTGATAATATTAATTAAATTCACTCATTTAATTATACACATATATATATATATAATATATATATATATGTATAAAATGAGTCAAATGAAGGCAAAACAATCAAATATATAATTATAAAAATACCAATCATTTTCCAATGAAAATGTGATATTCATATATGTGTTATTACTTTTAGAAATTATTATATATTTTACGTTTTAAGCAGAATTCTCTTAATATTATTAGTTGATTTTTTTTCTAATTTTCTTTTTTCCAATCATCGACTTAGTATAAAAGAAAAGTAACAAATGTATTAATTAGTTTCCTTATTACAAATACGGTATCAAGCTTTTTTTATGAGAATACAAATATTAATATTACCTTATTATGTATTACTTGCGCATAAATATTAATTAATTGCCTGAATCAAAGAAACTTGATAAGTTTTCTTATTACAAATACGGTAAACCATCCACTCTTAATATCATATTGGTTACATTGCTTATTGCACAAGTAAATATGAGAACATATTAGGTACTTTGTTTTTATTAACTTACCTTCCTAATATTAATTACTTGCGCAAGTTAAAATCATATCATATGTATATCAACTTATCCTGACATTTGTATTTTTATTTAACTTCAAATTTTGTATACAAAATAAATTTTTATAGCTCTTTGAATTATTTTAGAATTTTAACTGGATCAACAGAGAAAACTGATCTTTATATATTAAAATTTAAAGTTTTAAATTTGATCATAGAAAATAGTGATATCATTTTTAAGAGACATTGATGATCCAAGGCTCGATGAACTCTTAGTAGAAATAGATGAGGGCTGAGTGTGAAAATTTAATTAAAATTTAATATCATATTTTTTATTACAAAATTACTTTTTACAGCTCCTTGAATGATCTCAGATTTTGATATGGGCGACGGAGAAAATGATCTTTATATAGAAATTCAAAGTTTAAAATTTGATAGGAGAAAATAGTGATTTAATTATGAAAAGATGTTTATGATCCGAGGCTCAATGGACTCTTATAAAAAAACTGCAAACATGATGCGACCATCCTCATGCGAGAAGACATTGGAAAACAAATTTAGTTTTCAGATCTCTTAAACTGATTGAGCATAGTTTTGAGTATATACACGATAAAGGAAAAATAATTCTCTGATGATTTTGTGGTATTTTATTTAAAGCATCATATTTTATAATATTTGGGGGAATTTTAGTTTTTACATTTTGTTGGGTACCATTATTCAACTTTACCACCAACTAAAGCACATTTTCATAAATACCACATTTATTAATGTGAAAAATACTAAATTAACCTTACCTTATCTTCAATCTATCATTCATTTTTTTTTCATCGTCTCTGTCAAACTTCCGCCGTCGAGATTTTCATCGTCTTCAATCTATCCAGTGGTTTCACATCCTCCTCGTCTTTCTTCACTCTCTCATATAATTTTAAAAGCGAAAGGATCTTCACATCTCTCCTATCCTCGTAAAATGGCGTCGGTGTTCCGTGATTGTATCACGTGGTGGGAGATCTGACAGTGGGAAAACCTGGAGATGGTTGTAGAACTCGAGGCGGAAACGGTGAAATCCGCGATTAGTGCGGGATCCCGGTTTGGAGGAAGAGATCGTCGGTTCCTCCTCGTGTGTTGCGAGAACCGATGAGACAGCGAAGAGGCGCGCCCTTTTTACATGTGTTATGGGTTCTTAGAAAAAAATACAATTTTACATGTGTTATGGGTTTTGAAAATATTGGTCTTGAGTCTTTTTAAAACTGCGTAGACCATTACAAAAACTAATTTAGCCATTTAGTGTCCAAAAATTTTATTATAGTGTTTTTCTTCAACTATTTATTAGTATAATACTGGCGCATAAAACACATGTTTATTGGGTGTTTTAGTCGAAGACTCTTATTATGTATTACTAATCCAGACATTATGTATTATGTACTATGTACTATC
Organism: Raphanus sativus; assembly: GCF_000801105.2. NCBI lineage: Eukaryota > Viridiplantae > Streptophyta > Magnoliopsida > Brassicales > Brassicaceae > Raphanus > Raphanus sativus. The sequence continues at coordinate 32,512 of NW_026615964.1, forward strand.
TGTGCGTCTGCAGTCTCAAGGTACACAAACTTATATTGGTCTAAATAAATGAATTTATTTTAATCAGAATTATAAAAGGAATTGTCTTGCTCTATTTTTTTCTTTCGGTTTACTAATAGACAACAATTTTTTGGTTTGCTAGTTTATAAGATTTTCTGGAATCTCATTATTCATATAGTAGTTAATGTGTAATATATTAAATTATGTAAGCTACTTATAAAAATCGTAAGTAAATCTTTTTTTCTGGAAAACTAGATGTTACATATCAATTTCTATTTAGATTCAAGTGACCTTCGCTTCTCCTTTTACTCTTTCTTATTTTCTCACTTTAAATGTAATTTGGTTAATTTATGCAATCATATTGAATATATATTGAAATTTTTTAATGAGACAAAAAAACTGAAATTTTTAAAATCCGATATGAGATTTTGGATAGAGGACTTTCTAAAGTTATGTAGTTTTTTTCACAGTTAAGTGTTCCTCAATATCTTGAAGTTTCATTTCCATTTCGATGCTACTAAATTCTCCATGATTGTGTTGAAGTTTTTATCAGTAGCAAGGGTCTCTGAAACATATGAGTCTAAATGTATCTGAAGATCATTAGATTTTTTATTTATTTAAATCAAGTCTTCTGGTACCTATTTAAGATCACAAGTATTACAAAAAAATTATCATTCTATCACAAATATTTGTTATCCAGTCGATTTTTTCACATAAACTACCAATAAAGAACACACATTTGACTCCATAAAGTATTTCAGAAATAAAAGAGTCTTTTAACTATCTTTATCATAACTGATTACT